>NW_026615662.1:0-44451 GCF_000801105.2 Raphanus sativus
GTTGCTTGGTTGAAGGGGATTCAGTTACAAGTTAACTGAATACTCTCTTGACATGAGACAAACACTCATGAATTCCAACATGGTATCAGAGCCTAGTTGCTCTCTTGGGCTGAACTCACTCTGTTCTACTTCATCCTGAAGCTCTTTCTCTCTCACTTTGAAATTGTTTTTGATGAGCTGTGTGGCTAGGATTCAAAACATGAGCAGTAGAGAGGTTAGATGAAGTATGTTTTTCAAAATTCAGGATGCAATCTTTAAATGTTTTTTTTAAAATCAATGACTCTCCCCCTGATCTCCTCATTGTTTAAGGTTTGGATGAAAGACTGAAATATGTTGTTACCAGCCTGAGGGAGGGAGAAAAGATTATTCTTGCATCTTGAAATCACTTAAAAAAAAAAAAGATTTCTTAAAAATGTTTTTGAACAGATTCTTGAGTAATCTGATTCTGAAAAATGTTTTAAAAATATTTGACCAGTGGACAAACTGTTTTGATCCATTGGTGGCTTTGTTGTGCGAGCCATAGAAAACACTTGTTTATGTGTTATTCTGATGGTTCCCTTGTTGCAAGCCCTGGAAAACATCAGTTCATGAGTTATTCCAGTGGTACTTTTCTAAGATCAGTGAGCAAATTAATTGTTCAATGGTCCATTGTGTTTCAGCTACTAAAGCACCAAACTCATGAGGAGTATTGGTTGCTCCTGGCTGTTAATGCTTCCGCAAAACTCAAGAAAACAGAGCAAAACTCTGTCCATTAGAACTCTTGAGCACACTCTCTATTTTCTCTTTTCTAATTCTTTGATTCTCAGGTTACTTATTCTCCATCATTCTCCCATTCTCTGGTTACTTTTACTCTGGTTACTTAATTCTCTCATCTCACAATCTTGTTTAGAATCTGCCTAAGGTTGTTAAACTGTTGAAGTTAAGATGTCTTAAAAGAATTATCTTGCTTCTGCCTTAGGAAAATAAATTCTCTTGTTGCCTGAATGCTTAATCTTGTTGTTTAGGATTCAGAGAGTGTTGCTAGGATAGAATCTTAAAGATATCTGTCCATTGCTGCTGTGCTTATTTAAATTGTGTGTTTAAAGATCAGACTTGGTGAAAACCAATGTTCTGGTCTCTTGTTGTCTACTGATGCTTGTCTTAGTGTTGGTTTGACAGATTGCCCATGTTGATCAGAGCCTGCACAAGATGCATATTCCTGACCATGGAGAAATAATTTGTGAGTAGACCAGGAGGCTTAAAAGCTCATATCAAGCTTGTCTCCTCCCCTATACTCGGATTCAAGCTTGAGGGGGGCTGTAAATGAGCTTCCATGGCCTGTCTAGAAGCCACTGCAAGAAGAATTCAACAAGGACATCAACAACTTGGTGTTAGAACAGATGGCCATCAGAGACTACTTGACAAGAAGATCAGGTGGAGAGTCAAGCTGATTGGAATGCTATGAATCAGCCCAAGGCATGGAGTTAGAACAGTTACCTTCTGGTTGGGAAGCAATGGATCAGCTTCTATATGAAGTTAGAACAGTTACCTTCAGTTGGGAAGCTATGAATCAGCCCATAGCATGTGTGCTTGTACCTGGTTGATGAAGCTTCTGGTCTCAAGGCATTGGTTATCATCATTGGCTCTCATCTTCCAAGCTTGACCACATACTCTCATTCTCAGGTCAAGCTTGAGGAGGGGTGTTAATATGAGAAGCCAATGACCATTCTTCTTATGCAAGGGAAGTACCTTTATCTATACTTATGGTTATGATTGAATAGGTTTGCCCTTTGAGAATTGATGCATGTGTGTGTGCATTGTTTGAATCAGGTACTTGGAGCTCATGAACAGAGTCTGGTCGTGGATCAAACCCTTTGATGATGGCAGGAGGTCAGAAGAAAGGGGGAGACAAAAGAACCAGCCACATGAAGAGTTCCAAGCAGTTTTGAGTGTGAAGCAAGGAAGGCATTGGTGCCTGCTTGCCATTGAAGTAAGGCCATGATCCAGGGTTTATGAGTCCCTAAACTTGATCCTAAGACTCATAAACCCACTGGCCAATCCCTAGGCTGAGGGTAGTTGCACTCTTTTTCCCTAAGTGATGGTTTTATCCCATGAGGTTTTCCACACTTAGGTTTTTAATGAGGCAAGTGCTCTCAGTTCCAAGCTTGCCCAAGGATCTCCTATGGTCAAGCTTGAGGGGGAGTGTTGAAATAAATAAAGGAATGACCAGAAGAAGAAGCTGGTTGATGATCCAAAGAGAATTCATCAAGAGAAGCCAATTTGGTTCTGTTTGTGCAGTCTTGCTCCACAAGCTACTATCTTGACCTAACTTACCTTTCAAGGCAAGAAAGGAGTTTGGAGACTTAATATGGACGTGGGAAACACTGAGATGTCAAGGAAACATGTTTCAATTAAAATAAGAGAGCCTGGTTTGAATTTGAAAAGAAGAAGTCACATGTTGCTTAAGAGAAGCAGCTGGACCTGTCACTTTCACTCAACCAGGCTGTGTAAACCTCTCTCCTGTCACTCTCACTCCCTCTGGTCGAGATTCACCTTGGCTGCATCCTTCTGGCTTCATCAGAAACCCCACAATAATATTTGTTTAGTCATTCCCTTGTTTAATCATTGTTTATTGTAAGTGATTGTCTATTTAAAGACTTCACCACCTCTTGTAACATTTATCCAGTATCAATACAAGTTCTCTCAGTCTAATTTCGTGCCTCTCTCTCCCTTGCTTGTGTCTAAACAATATTCACAATGTAAGGAGTTTAGAGTAATGGTTTAGAGGCTGCCTTAACTCTCTTTCTATTAAGGCAGCCTAATACTTGTAAAATTCACTCTAAACTCTTCTTTATCTTCTCTTAAGCTCTAGATTACTGATTCTAATTTCTTTTCTTCTTAAGTGAACAAACTCTAAAGTGTTGTATCACTTCTCAAGGATTAGATTCAAACTAGAGATTCTTTGCCACACATAACCAGTTTACTATCTAGGATCTTGGTTATAGTGTAGGCTGTTTAAGAGGATTCAACCACCAGTTGGTTGTCTCTTCCTTTTAATGGTGAGTTCCTGTTGCTTGGTTGAAGGGGATTCAGTTACAAGTTAACTGAATACTCTCTTGACATGAGACAAATACTCATGAATTCCAACATGGTATCAGAGCAAGGTTGCTCTCTTGGGCTGAACTCACTCTGTTCTACTTCATCCTGAAGCTCTTTCTCTCTCACTTTGAAATTGTTTTTGATGAGCTGTGTGGCTAGGATTCAAAACATGAGCAGTAGAGAGGTTAGATGAAGTATGTTTTTCAAAATTCAGGATGCAATCTTTAAATGTTTTTTTAAATCAATGACTCTCCCCTTGATCTCCTCATTGTTTAAGGTTTGGATGAAAGACTGAAATATGTTGTTACCAGCCTGAGGGAGGGAGAAAAGATTATTCTTGCATCTTGAAATCACTTTAAAAAAAAAAAAACAAAAGATTTCTGAAAAATGTTTTTGAACAGATTCTTGAGTAATCTGATTCTGAAAAATGTTTTAAAAATATTTGACCAGTGGACAAACTGTTTTGATCCATTGGTGTCTTTGTTGTGTGAGCCATAGAAAACACTTGTTTATGTGTTATTCTGATGGTTCTCTTGTTGCAAGCCCTGGAAAACATCAGTTCATGAGTTATTCCAGTGGTACTTTTCTAAGATCAGTGAGCAAATTAATTGTTCAATGGTCCATTGTGTTTCAGCTACTAAAGCACCAAACTCATGAGGAGTATTGGTTGCTCCTGGCTGTTAATGCTTCCGCAAAACTCAAGAAAACAGAGCAAAACTCTGTCCATTAGAACTCTTGAGCAAACTCTCTATTCTCTCTTTTCTAATTCTTTGATTCTCAGGTTACTTATTCTCCATCATTCTCCCATTCTCTGGCTACTAATACTCTGGTTACATCATTCTCTACTCTCTACTTATTCTCTGGTTACTTTTACACTGGTTACTCAATTCTCTATTCTCACAATCTCTTGTTATAATCTGCCTAGGGTTATTAAGCTGTCTTGAAAGAATTGTCTTGCTTATGCCCTTAGGAAAATTGATTGTTATGTTGCCTGAAAGCTTAATCTTGTTGATTAGGATTCAGAGAGTGTTGCTAGGATAGAATCTTAAAGATATCTTTCCATTGCTGCTGTGCTTATTTAAATTGTGTTTTAAAGATCAGACTTGGTGAAAACCAATGTTCTGGTCTCTTGTTGTCTACTGATGCTTGTCTTAGTGTTGGTTTGACAGATTGCCCATGTTGATCAGAGCCTGCACAAGATGCATATTCCTGACCATGGAGAAATAATTTCTGAGTAGACAAGGAGGCTTAAAAGCTCATATCAAGCTTGTCTCCTCCCCTATACTCGGATTCAAGCTTGAGGGGGGCTGTAAATGAGCTTCCATGGCCTGTCTAGAAGCCACTGCAAGAAGAATTCAACAAGGACAGCAACAACTTGGTGTTAGAACAGATGGCCATCAGAGACTACTTGACAAGAAGATCAGGTGGAGAGTCAAGCTGATTGGAATGCTATGAATCAGCCCAAGGCATGGAGTTAGAACAGTTACCTTCTGGTTGGGAAGCTATGGATCAGCTTCTATATGAAGTTAGAACAGTTACCTTCATTTGGGAAGCTATGAATCAGCCCATAGCATGTGTGCTTGTACCTGGTTGATGAAGCTTGTGGTCTCAAGGCATTGGTTATCATCATTGGCTCTCATCTTCCAAGCTTGACCACATACTCTCATTCTCAGGTCAAGCTTGAGGAGGGGTGTTAATATGAGAAGCCAATGTCCATTCTTCTTATGCAAGGGAAGTACCTAAAACTATACTTATTCTGTTTTGAATAGGTTTGCCCCTTGAGAATTGATGCATGTGTTTGTGCATTGTATGAATCAGGTACTTGGATCTCATGAACAGAGTCTGGTCGTGGATCAAACCCTTTGATGATGGCAGGAGGTCAGAAGAAAGGGGGAGACAAAAGAACCAGCCACATGAAGAGTTCCAAGCAGTTTTGAGTGTGAAGCAAGGAAGACATTGGTGCCTGCTTGCCATTGAAGTAAGGCCATGATCCAGGGTTTATGAGTCCCTAAACTTGATCCTAAGACTCATAAACCCACTGGCCAATCCCTAGGCTGAGGGTAGTTGCACTCTTTTTCCCTAAGTGATGGTTTTATCCCATGAGGTTTTCCACACTTAGGTTTTTAATGAGGCAAGTGCTCTCAGTTCCAAGCTTGCCCAAGGATCTCCTATGGTCAAGCTTGAGGGGGAGTGTTGAAATAAATAAAGGAATGACCAGAAGAAGAAGCTGGTTGATGATCCAAAGAGAATTCATCAAGAGAAGCCAATTTGGTTCTGTTTGTGCAGTCTTGCTCCACAAGCTACTATCTTGACCTAACTTACCTTTCAAGGCAAGAAAGGAGTTTGGAGACTTAATATGGACGTGGGAAACACTGAGATGTCAAGGAAACATGTTTCAATTAAAATAAGAGAGCCTGGTTTGAATTTGAAAAGAAGAAGTCACATGTTGCTTAAGAGAAGCAGCTGGACCTGTCACTTTCACTCAACCAGGCTGTGTAAACCTCTCTCCTGTCACTCTCACTCCCTCTGGTCGAGATTCACCTTGGCTGCATCCTTCTGGCTTCATCAGAAACCCCACAATAATATTTGTTTAGTCATTCCCTTGTTTAATCATTGTTTATTGTAAGTGATTGTCTATTTAAAGACTTCACCACCTCTTGTAACATTTATCCAGTATCAATACAAGTTCTCTCAGTCTAATTTCGTGCCTCTCTCTCCCTTGCTTGTGTCTAAACAATATTCACAATGTAAGGAGTTTAGAGTAATGGTTTAGAGGCTGCCTTAACTCTCTTTCTATTAAGGCAGCCTAATACTTGTAAAATTCACTCTAAACTCTTCTTTATCTTCTCTTAAGCTCTAGATTACTGATTCTAATTTCTTTTCTTCTTAAGTGAACAAACTCTAAAGTGTTGTATCACTTCTCAAGGATTAGATTCAAACTAGAGATTCTTTGCCACACATAACCAGTTTACTATCTAGGATCTTGGTTATAGTGTAGGCTGTTTAAGAGGATTCAACCACCAGTTGGTTGTCTCTTCCTTTTAATGGTGAGTTCCTGTTGCTTGGTTGAAGGGGATTCAGTTACAAGTTAACTGAATACTCTCTTGACATGAGACAAATACTCATGAATTCCAACAGTGTGAGCCATAGAAAACACTTTTGTTTGTGTTATTCTGATGGTTCTCTTGTTGCAAGCCCTGGAAAACATCAGTTCATGAGTTATTCCAGTGGTACTTTCTAAGATCAGTGAGCAAATTAATTGTTCAATGGTCCATTGTGTTTCAGCTACTAAAGCACCAAACTCATGAGGAGTATTGGTTGCTCCTGGCTGTTAATGCTTCCGCAAAACTCAAGAAAACAGAGCAAAACTCTGTCCATTAGAACTCTTGAGCAAATTCTCTATTCTCCCTTATTCTTTATTCTCTCTTATTCTCTGGTTACTTAATTCTCACATATTCTCATTCTCTTATTTTTCTCTCATACTTTTGTTACTGATCTCTATCTGAGTTGTAATGTTGTGTAGGACACAGAGTTGTGGCTACCAGACCAGAAGCAACTACAAGAAAAGAGATACCCATGATGATCAGAGCCTGCACAAGATGCATATTCCTGCTCATGGAGAAAGCGGCCCATGTGTTCAGAACCTACACTTGGTGTATATTCCTGACCATGAAGAGACAACTTGTGTGTAGAACCGGTTGAATTAAGCGCAGCCTGTTTGGGTGTTGAGCTCCTGGTTCCAAGAGACACACAAGGAAGAGTTGTTTTAGGCAGTGGATAGGAGATAAGAGGAGGAGGAACTGGTTGACTTAAGCGCAGCTGTTGGGGTGATGCGCTCCTGGTTCTAGCTAAGTCTTGCTCACTTCCAAGCTTGATCCATCCCTATACTCTCTGGATCAAGCTTGAGGAGGGGTAATGAAGAGAGCAATCCTGAAGATCCAACCGCCACAAGCCATTGGCAAGCTGTGGAGTTCACACTTGCATCATAAATCCGATCAAAGAAGACTCAAGGCACTCACTGTCCCAAGCATGAGATTGAGCTTCAATGATCTGGATTGTGTCTTTACCAAGTGGGGATTCAAGTGGAGTTCACTCCCCACATACTGATGAAAGGGAAGTGCCTTAAACTCATCTCAATACATTCATGATGGTTCTTATACTTAAAATGTTATTGAGCTTGATGTGAGTAAATGCATTGCCTTAAGAACTGATGCACCTTTGGGATAATGTATCAGATACCTTAGTTGGAGCTCTCTGAAGTAGAAGCTGGTGGTCCCTAAGCCCTTTCAAGATGGCGAGTAGTCAGAAGAGAGGGGGAGACACAACCGGCCTAAAAGAAGAGTTCCGAGATGTTGGTGTGTGCAAGTTATGGAGCTCATCCTTGCAGCACAAGTCAGGCCATGATCCAGAGCTTCTTGTGTCCAACCACACTGGTTCTAAGGCACAAGAGCTCATTGGCCAATCCCTAGGCTATGTTGAACTCTACTCTTTTTCCTTTATGTGTTTTTGTCCCATTGGGTTTTGCACATAAAGGTTTTAATGAGGGAGCTTCTTCATAGTTCCAAGCTTGCCCAAGGATCTCCTATGGTCAAGCTTGAGGGGGAGTGTTGGAATGAAGAAGGAAGAAGCAGTAGCTGAGTGTGATCAAGGTGTACTTGTGCAAAGTTGGTGCAAAAGAAATGATGCCCAAAGTATGCACAAGGAAGATCATGGAAGTACAAAGTCCGGGTCAACCTTGAATCACTAAAAGAAGAATGTGCAAAGTTAGGATCAAGATCAAGAATGTGCAAAGATAGGGTTCTGATAATGTTGGTGCAAAGATAGGGAGTTCCTGTCGACCAGAAACAAAATCAGACTGCATTGGCGCCAAGCATCTTGTTTGAAGTTGAAATGAGATCACATGTGAACTTAAGCAAAGAGCTGTTGTGATATGTCACTCTCACTCATCCTGGACGTGCCATTCTCTCTCCCCAGCCTGCTCTCACTCTGATTTCCCTTAAATAATATTAGTTTAGTCAAGCTGTCCTTTAACAATTGTTTAATAGCTTGCAAGTTGTATCTTTGTCTTGTTGCTGCTGTAAAACCTAAGGCTCTCCTCTATAAATAAAGAGGCAGCCTCATTGTAATCACACACAAGAAATAAGAGACAAGCTTATACAATTTCGTGTATCTCCATCCCTTTACTAAGTGTTCTTCAAGTTAGTCACAATGTAGAGAGGTTGTGATACACGATTTAGAGTCTGCCTTAAATGGCAGACTATTGCTTGCCCATTCCACTTCTAAATCAGTTTAAACTCTTCTTTATGTTCTTTTCATCTCTAGCTTACTGATTCTAACTCCTTGTAGCTTAAGTACACAAACCATCAGTGTTGTGATACTCCACAAGGATAGATTCAAACTAGAGTCTTTAATTTATTCTTAGCATAGTTCTAGTTATTGTATTAATCTCACAGCCACTCAATCTCTCTAGATTCAGATGGTGGTGTAGATTATTTTACTGAGAGGATTCAATCACAAGTTGATTGTCTCTTCCATTATTAAAGAGTGAGTTCATGTTCTTAGCTGTTCTCAGCTTTTCCCACACTCTTGGCTGCTGCCGTGAGTTTTAAAACAAAAACAAGGTCTAACCTAACCAATTTGGTTAGCAATTTCGAAATCCCCTCCTAATCCCAATTAAAATTGGTTTACTAATCCTAATTTGTCTCTGGTTTGAATTAAATGAAAACCAAGAAAACCAAATAAGCCCAGCCCAATTACATTGCAATTAAATTAAACCAACAGGCTGGTTTATCTTGGTTCTCTCCTTCTGATCTTGTATCCACGAAATTGACTAAGTGTTTGAGACCTTTCACTTGTGCTCTCAGCCTTGATCTGGTTACTAGTCCATTCCACAATCTAGCTAGCTCATCTGGTGCTTCTCTTCTCAGGTCCAGTACAGGTTCATCAGCTTCAAGCTCCTCTTCTAAGTCAGGTTCAATCAGCTCTTCATCATCAGACTCACTCAGCTCTCCAATGTCTCTGGTCATGGCTACACCATCCCCTCCTCCTTTAAAAGGATTTGTCCTCAAATCCAAGCTCTGTAGGATGATAGAACCTTGATCACTCAACAACAGATTGCATGATCTGGTCTTGGGAGATATGATCACTTCTCTAATCTCTCCAGGGTCAAACACAAAGCATTGCAATCCTTCTTCATGTCTCAACAATATCTTGGAACTTTTCTCAAGGCATGTAGCTTCTAAGGTTGATGATTCCTCCACTTTGTTGAGTTTAAAGCTGGCTGCTCCACTCCAGGATGATCTTACACACTTCCTGCTGATGAACATGAGACCATGTACTCTCAGTTTAACCTCCTTATGGTCAGGGGGTCGTGTGGTATGGTCCCCATACTCATCCTCCAGTTCTGGCTTCTCTTTAACCACCACCAGTTCATGTTTAGCTCTGCTCAGCTTGTTCTGATCAGCTATGAACCTGATAAAGGACTTGTTGCCTCCTGACTCTCCTTCATTCTCTCTGCAACTAGTTTGGATCACACCATTCTCTCTCCCTTTAAAAAGATTTGACCACAAATCTTCTTCTTCAAGAGTGAATGAACTCTGCAAATCAAACTTGAAGGCTGCTGCTTTCTGTTCCAGAATTTTGTGACTTTTTCTAAACACACAAAAGCTTCCTCCAGGTTCAAAAATAACTTGTTGCAGGCCCTTAACAACTCTCAGATGCTCCACTAAGCTTAGCTGAAGACATACAATAGGTCTGATCAGAAACTCACAAGATAAACTCTTAAAACTATCACCTTGCTCAACAGTATAAAACACCAATTCAAGAGCTTTAGATGACCCTTTAGAAACTTCTTCTTCTTGTTTTGTTTGATCAGGCACGTGGCTACACTCAGCTTCTGCAACTTGTACTTCCTCCTCTAGCTTTAGACAAAGAGTTGTTGGTTCTGATTCACTTTCATGACTCTCCTCAATCTGTTTTATTGGTGAAGCTAATATAGAAGTTTGCAGCTTCTCCTCCTCTTGTTTCAGTGATAGATCAGGAACAACAGATCTTCTCCCAGCAGGTTTTGATGGTAGTTTAGACCAACAGGCAAGCTGTTCTAAAGTAGTTAGCTTTGTTGCTGCTTCTGGCTTTAGTTCAGGAAGTTTCCACTGTGACACAAACCTCTTCTTCATCAAGCTCTTCATCTCATCCCATGAAGTAATTTGTGATTTTTTTTCAAATCTCCTTGTCTGAGAAACTCTTTGCCACCATGTGAATGCACTTCCACAGAGTCCAGTGACTGCTAGACAAACCTTCTTCTTTTCAGTGTAGTATTTGCAGCCAAAAATAAACTCCATCTTCTTTTCCCAATCCAGGTATGCCTTTGTATCAATCTTCCCATAGAAGGATGGAACTGTAAGCTCTTCTCCATATCCAGACATAGAATACTGCTTGCTAACTGATAGATTTCGAAATCCTAGGATAAAACTTCAAACCCTAACCTTCAAGAGGCTCTGATACCACTTGGTGCAGCCCTGGAATGGCTGTCTCTCCCTGGATCTCTTGTAGGTGGGTAGATGCTTGGATAATCCTTGCAAACAGAGAATCAAAGACTCAATCTGCTTCAAGGCTTGTGGATTGATGATAGATGTTGATGATGAACTTTGCTAAAGAGCTATGGATTGCTCAGAAGCTGTTTTGCTACTCAAAGACACAGAATCACCCTGTATTGTCTAAGATGGATTCACAAGGAATTCCTTCCTTTAAGTGAGGTCAATGTTCTTAAGCTGAACAGAGAAAGCAAGAGACAAAAGCAAGCAAAGCTTCTGTAAAATTATTAGATTCAAAGTTGTGTCTCTCTTGGCTGCTGCCGTGAGTTTTAAAACAAAAACAAGGTCTAACCTAACCAATTTGGTTAGCAATTTCGAAATCCCCTCCTAATCCCAATTAAAATTGGTTTACTAATCCTAATTTGTCTCTGGTTTGAATTAAATGAAAACCAAGAAAACCAAATAAGCCCAGCCCAATTACATTGCAATTAAATTAAACCAACAGGCTGGTTTATCTTGGTTCTCTCCTTCTGATCTTGTATCCACGAAATTGA
This sequence comes from Raphanus sativus, assembly GCF_000801105.2. NCBI lineage: Eukaryota > Viridiplantae > Streptophyta > Magnoliopsida > Brassicales > Brassicaceae > Raphanus > Raphanus sativus. Next base: position 11,165 of record NW_026615662.1, read on the forward strand.
CTAAGTGTTTGAGACCTTCACTTGTGCTCTCAGCCTTGATCTGGTTACTAGTCCATTCCACAATCTAGCTAGCTCATCTGGTGCTTCTCTTCTCAGGTCCAGTACAGGTTCATCAGCTTCAAGCTCCTCTTCTAAGTCAGGTTCAATCAGCTCTTCATCATCAGACTCACTCAGCTCTCCAATGTCTCTGGTCATGGCTACACCATCCCCTCCTCCTTTAAAAGGATTTGTCCTCAAATCCAAGCTCTGTAGGATGATAGAACCTTGATCACTCAACAACAGATTGCATGATCTGGTCTTGGGAGATATGATCACTTCTCTAATCTCTCCAGGGTCAAACACAAAGCATTGCAATCCTTCTTCATGTCTCAACAATATCTTGGAACTTTTCTCAAGGCATGTAGCTTCTAAGGTTGATGATTCCTCCACTTTGTTGAGTTTAAAGCTGGCTGCTCCACTCCAGGATGATCTTACACACTTCCTGCTGATGAACATGAGACCATGTACTCTCAGTTTAACCTCCTTATGGTCAGGGGGTCGTGTGGTATGGTCCCCATACTCATCCTCCAGTTCTGGCTTCTCTTTAACCACCACCAGTTCATGTTTAGCTCTGCTCAGCTTGTTCTGATCAGCTATGAACCTGATAAAGGACTTGTTGCCTCCTGACTCTCCTTCATTCTCTCTGCAACTAGTTTGGATCACACCATTCTCTCTCCCTTTAAAAAGATTTGACCACAAATCTTCTTCTTCAAGAGTGAATGAACTCTGCAAATCAAACTTGAAGGCTGCTGCTTTCTGTTCCAGAATTTTGTGACTTTTTCTAAACACACAAAAGCTTCCTCCAGGTTCAAAAATAACTTGTTGCAGGCCCTTAACAACTCTCAGATGCTCCACTAAGCTTAGCTGAAGACATACAATAGGTCTGATCAGAAACTCACAAGATAAACTCTTAAAACTATCACCTTGCTCAACAGTATAAAACACCAATTCAAGAGCTTTAGATGACCCTTTAGAAACTTCTTCTTCTTGTTTTGTTTGATCAGGCACGTGGCTACACTCAGCTTCTGCAACTTGTACTTCCTCCTCTAGCTTTAGACAAAGAGTTGTTGGTTCTGATTCACTTTCATGACTCTCCTCAATCTGTTTTATTGGTGAAGCTAATATAGAAGTTTGCAGCTTCTCCTCCTCTTGTTTCAGTGATAGATCAGGAACAACAGATCTTCTCCCAGCAGGTTTTGATGGTAGTTTAGACCAACAGGCAAGCTGTTCTAAAGTAGTTAGCTTTGTTGCTGCTTCTGGCTTTAGTTCAGGAAGTTTCCACTGTGACACAAACCTCTTCTTCATCAAGCTCTTCATCTCATCCCATGAAGTAATTTGTGATTTTTTTTCAAATCTCCTTGTCTGAGAAACTCTTTGCCACCATGTGAATGCACTTCCACAGAGTCCAGTGACTGCTAGACAAACCTTCTTCTTTTCAGTGTAGTATTTGCAGCCAAAAATAAACTCCATCTTCTTTTCCCAATCCAGGTATGCCTTTGTATCAATCTTCCCATAGAAGGATGGAACTGTAAGCTCTTCTCCATATCCAGACATAGAATACTGCTTGCTAACTGATAGATTTCGAAATCCTAGGATAAAACTTCAAACCCTAACCTTCAAGAGGCTCTGATACCACTTGGTGCAGCCCTGGAATGGCTGTCTCTCCCTGGATCTCTTGTAGGTGGGTAGATGCTTGGATAATCCTTGCAAACAGAGAATCAAAGACTCAATCTGCTTCAAGGCTTGTGGATTGATGATAGATGTTGATGATGAACTTTGCTAAAGAGCTATGGATTGCTCAGAAGCTGTTTTGCTACTCAAAGACACAGAATCACCCTGTATTGTCTAAGATGGATTCACAAGGAATTCCTTCCTTTAAGTGAGGTCAATGTTCTTAAGCTGAACAGAGAAAGCAAGAGACAAAAGCAAGCAAAGCTTCTGTAAAATTATTAGATTCAAAGTTGTGTCTCTCTTGGCTGCTGCCGTGAGTTTTAAAACAAAAACAAGGTCTAACCTAACCAATTTGGTTAGCAATTTCGAAATCCCCTCCTAATCCCAATTAAAATTGGTTTACTAATCCTAATTTGTCTCTGGTTTGAATTAAATGAAAACCAAGAAAACCAAATAAGCCCAGCCCAATTACATTGCAATTAAATTAAACCAACAGGCTGGTTTATCTTGGTTCTCTCCTTCTGATCTTGTATCCACGAAATTGACTAAGTGTTTGAGACCTTTCACTTGTGCTCTCAGCCTTGATCTGGTTACTAGTCCATTCCACAATCTAGCTAGCTCATCTGGTGCTTCTCTTCTCAGGTCCAGTACAGGTTCATCAGCTTCAAGCTCCTCTTCTAAGTCAGGTTCAATCAGCTCTTCATCATCAGACTCACTCAGCTCTCCAATGTCTCTGGTCATGGCTACACCAATAAATCTCATAGGAGTTGTGAGTAAGAAGATATCCCACTTTCTATCCAGATGATTCCAGATTAGCCTGTTTGGACATATGGCAGTATCTTCATGATTCTTATCAAACCAGGATGAACCACGATCTAAGAAGCTTTATTTGGAACCACTAATCAGTGGAGAATAACCAGGAAGTTGAATAAGTCTCATAGGAGTTGTGATTAAGAAGATATCCCACTTTCTATCCAGATGATTCCAGATTAGCCTGTTCGGACATAAGGCAATATCTTCATGATTCTTATCAAACCAGGATGAACCACGATCTAAGAAGCTTTATTTGGAACCACTAATCAGTGGAGAATAACCAGGAAGTTGAATAAATCTCATAGGAGTTGTGAGTAAGAAGATATCCCACTTTCTATCCAGATGATTCCAGATTAGCCTGTTTGGACATTATGGCAATATCTTCATGATTCTTATCAAACCAGGATGAACCACGATCTAAGAAGCTTTATTTGGAACCACTAATCAGTGGAGAATAACCAGGAAGTTGAATAAATCTCATAGAAGTTGTGAGTGAGAGAATTTGAGAATAAATGATAGTAGTAGTATGATGGAACTAAGCCCCTGGTTCAGTATGAAACCAGAGAGAGTGATTGATGAGCAATTGAGTGTAGTGAGAAAGTGGAGAGAGTATAAAGAGTTTGAGAGAGTTTCTGAGTATGCTGGAGTATCAGGGAGTAAAGGAGGTCGTGAGTTGCAAGAGAATAGAGAGAATAGTAACCAGAGTATGGGAAGAAAGAGTTTTACTCTCCTTAGTTCAATCTGTGATACATGAGGGCTTAATATAGCCAATACAAGAACTTGCAACAGCATTAAACAATGAATAAACAAGGGAAACATAAAATATAATATTGCTGGAGGAAATGAGGATCAGAGCAGGCTGGTGTAGTGCAGACTGGCGTGATCAGAAGAGCAGATAGTGACAGGTCCTAACAGCACACTTTCTTAAGAGAGACATGTGACTTTTAACCTCTTTTAATCCCAACTTGCTCCAGCTCTCTCAAACGGTCTGATACACCATTTGAACTTCAAATCTGCTTCATAAGATCAAGTTGGACGAGTTCCCATTTTGCCTTGCCTTCCAAGTCACTCTAGGTTAAGTTTGATGACTTGAAACCCAAGACTGTACGGATTACCTTGTGTAGCAAGGTTGTACAGACCAGACTTATTATTTCAAGTATCTCTTCCTTTCTTTGTCTTCTTTATTTCTCAATCAATAGATCACGCTCCTTCTTCCTTCTTCATTCCAACACTCCCCCTCAAGCTTGACCTTAGGAGATCTTTGGACAAGCTTGGAACTATGAAGAAGCTCCCTCATTAAAACCTTGCAAGGAAAACCCAGTGGGACAAAACCTTGCAAGGAAAAAGAGTAGAGTTCTCCACAGCCTAGGGATTGGCCAGTGAGCTCTTGTGCCTTAGAACCAGTGTGGTTGGACACAAGCAGCTCTGGATCACGGCCTAAACAAGTGCAGCAACACCAATGAGATGTTGCACACACCACATGACTCAGCTTCACTGCTTATGGAGCCGGTTTGGGACTCCCCCTCTCAATCAGCTTCAAGGCTTCTTCTTAGAAAGGTAGGAGGCAACCAGGACTTCTTCAACCACCAGTGAGGCTGATCAATACTTCAAACTAGGCTTGCCCTCTTCATAGACCCCGGTTTGGGTCTCCCCCTCTCAATGGACTTTTCAGCCACCTTAGAAAAGCTAGGAGATGACCAGGAACACTTGAAGGAGGCACTACACAATGGTACCTGATACATTATCCCACAGGTGCATCAGTTCTTAAGGAAAGCATCCAATCACATCAAGCTCAATAACATTTTAAGTGTAAGAACAATCATAAATGTATTGAGATGAGTTTAAGGTGCTTCCCTTTCATCAGTATGGTGGGGAGTGAACTCCACTTGGGTCCCCACTTGGTAACGACACAATCCGGATCATGGAAGTCCAATCTCATGCTTAGACCTGAGAATAGGAAGGACTAAGCTCGCATGGATGACATAAGTTCTCTAGATGGCTTCTTTGATCCGGTTGATAATGAGTAATGCACATGTGGACTCCACTACTTGCAAAATCCACTTTTGATCTAATGAGGCACTGCTCGGATCATGGAAGCTCAGTCTTCATGCTTGGTATTGAGAACAGATAAAGGGCCAAGCTTGCATTGGTACAATGAGTTCCTTTGAGTCTTCTTTGATCCAGCACACCTTGTCTTCTTACTCAGATCAGGCGCCACCTGCTTCACCATCAGAACACCTTTGAGCTTCTTTATATGACATGAGCTGGTCTCCCCCTTTCTTCTGGCTTCTTGCCTCCATTTAGGGTTTGAGATCCAGTCTCTGTCTCTGCTCATGAGCTCAATAGGTACCTGATTCAATAATATACAATGCATGTATCAATTCTCAAGGGGAAAACCTATTCAAACATAAGAATCATAATAGTTTTAGGTACTTCCCTTGCATCAGTTTGTAGAATGTTGTTGAGGAGTGCTGAGCACTTGAATCCTCCACGCCATTTCTTCTCTCAACCAGCCTTGCATTTTTCTCTTGAATTTTAATCATATAGGGGGACTTTGCAACTCCATGATCTGCCACCATCATGTGATTGCTCAGCCAAGAATGTCCCTGATTGAATAATTCTTATATCCTTGCATCTGGCTGGTGAGCACATTGAGGAGTGACAGCTTCTTTATACTGATCACTTAAGCCCTCTTTTAAATCGCCCAACTCTTGCTGGCCTTCTATGAGGAAATGAGACACTGAACACTGAAAGCTTCATGGATCTTCTGGTAGCTCACTGATATTTCCCCTCCTCAAGCTTGACTGAGTATAGTGACAAGCTTGAACTTGAGCTCCAGTGAGCTTTGAAACTGGGAGCACAACAATACCAACATCTGCGCTTAAGCCAACCAATTCACCATACTCCAGGAGCACAACAATACCAACATCTGCGCTTAAGCCAACTGGATCACCATCTGCCTTCAGCTCCAATGTCTTTGGACCAACAGTCTCCTCATGACTTAGTGATGGCCCTCCTTGTGAGTCTCTTGAACCAGGAGCACAACAACTCCAACGCCTGCGCTTAAGCCAACCGGTTCTCCTCACAAGCTGTCTCTCCATGGTCAGGAATATACACCAAGTGTAGGCTCTGAACAACATGGGCCTTTTTCTCCATGATCAGGAATATGCATCTTGTGCAGGCTCTGATCAACATGGGTATCTCTTTTCCTGCTGCTGCTTCTGGTCTGATAGCCACAACTCTATGTCCTACACACCATTACAACTCAGATAGAGATCAGTAACAACAGCATGGGACCAGATCATTGAATAAAATCATGATTGGTCACCACTGCTTCAAAACAGATGCAAAACAGCTTATCACCTCATGTGACAGCTTTTAGAAACTATATGAATGCATCATGCACAATATTTATGCCTCTTTAACACAAATCTAGGAACACTCCTAGACACTTATCAATGCATCATGAAAGATAAAGACAATGAAAGGATTCACAAAACATTTCAATATCATGGATGCAATGACAACCTAGGCAGGCACTTCTAGGAACAAAAAAACACAGACCCATAGGTCTCTAAATAAACCAGACACATTACACAAGCTTTTATTCAGGTTTAGGAGGTTTAACTTACAGCCAAGGAACCTGGGCTGGTTCCTTGAACCTCCATATACACACTACTCATCTGAGCTTGGCGGATTTGAGTTTTGGATTCATTACCAAACTCCTTCTCCTTGTGTGCTTATCCCTGTTTGTAAAGCTCATCCTTGGATCCCCTCCTGTCCTCCTGGTCTTCTTAGTTCTATTGAGCACCATCATCAGATTCTAGGTTGGTTTGAACAGCCTTTGAAAATTCCTTGAAGTATGGCTGACTTTGAGTGCTTTTAAGAGCATGAGATGAAATGGCTTCTCAATATTTCTTCTTGCTGATTTGACTTAACCATACACGACCAGAGGATCAGATAGGAACCCTGAGAATGAATGAGAGGACTGTGGCTTTGGTTGACTCCATATTGGAGTAAATTTGAGCACATCAGTTTGATCAGTCTTCAAAGGTGTGAGACATGAGCTTTTGCTTGTTGTGAGGAAGAGAAATCACCAGGCATTGAGTAACCTGTTAATTCAACTAAGGAAAACATCAGTAGACACACAAGAGATCAGAACATGGGTTTCACCAAGTCTGATCTCTAGAAACAATTTAATTACAAATCACAGCACAGATTCTAACAACAAGTCTAAGCAATCTTTTAAGAAAATAGCAACCAATTACAAGACAATTTTTTTTTCAGAAACAAGGACTAGAACAGAACCAACTACCTAGTCTCTAAACAATTTAAGACAAACAGATTTCTAGCAGATTTTTAAAATAACAACCTAGAAAAAAATAGAGTTTAGACAATACTAAGACTCTTAACAAAAACCTAAGACAGAAACATACTTAGACAATTTGACAGACTTTCCATGAACAGAAACTAGACAAGAACAACAAGCTAGTTTCTAAACATCCTAAGACAACAGAATACACACAACTAGGACAAACAATGCTCTTATTAGAGTAGGAGATTTTGCTTACTCTCAAGAAACCTGAGCTGGTTTCTTGAACCTCCAGCCCATTGGGGGCTTACTGAGAGCACATTGGTTTCAGGTGTTGATTGAATATCCAACACCTATCCATGGTGTGTCCTTCCTTCATGGCAGGTACACACTTCAAACCCCTCCTGTCTTCTTGCTGGTCGTGGGTTATGGGGATCAAAGAGTGAGCTTCAGCTTTGTTGGCCAGAGAATGATTTAAACAGCCTAGCTTTGAAACTTCTTCAGTGACCTTGTTCCATAAATAGTTTTCTTCATGGAGTTTCTGCAGCAATTTGGACCAGAGGAGGTGGTTTTGTTTCTTCTTTGGACTCTTGGTAGTCTCTAGGGTCGCCATTTCTTTTGGAATCTCCATCTTTGAGAGTTGTGGACCAGTGGAAAATAGAGTGTTCCTACTGGTTTTGCAAGAGACTGGATTTGAAATCTGGACTTTGATGAAGCTTGCTGAACTGAGCTAAGACTTTCTTGAGTTCCAGAGACTGAGATACTCCTTTATCTTGAGTTCTGGTGAGGTTTTTCCCTCCTGGAAAACCTTTGGACCAGAGGATAAAAGGATGTAACCAATTGGTTTGAAACAGATTTTAAAGAGATGTTTTGGACAGAGATGATTTGCGGAAGTAGAAAGGTTCTCAAGAGCTTATTGCTCTGATACCATGAGAGAATTTGAGAATAAATGATAGTAGTAGTATGATGGAACTAAGCCCCTGGTTCAGTATGAAACCAGAGAGAGTGATTGATGAGCAATTGAGTGTAGTGAGAAAGTGGAGAGAGTATAAAGAGTTTGAGAGAGTTTCTGAGTATGCTGGAGTATCAGGGAGTAAAGGAGGTCGTGAGTTGCAAGAGAATAGAGAGAATAGTAACCAGAGTATGGGAAGAAAGAGTTTTACTCTCCTTAGTTCAATCTGTGATACATGAGGGCTTAATATAGCCAATACAAGAACTTGCAACAGCATTAAACAATGAATAAACAAGGGAAACATAAAATATAATATTGCTGGAGGAAATGAGGATCAGAGCAGGCTGGTGTAGTGCAGACTGGCGTGATCAGAAGAGCAGATAGTGACAGGTCCTAACAGCACACTTTCTTAAGAGAGACATGTGACTTTTAACCTCTTTTAATCCCAACTTGCTCCAGCTCTCTCAAACGGTCTGATACACCATTTGAACTTCAAATCTGCTTCATAAGATCAAGTTGGACGAGTTCCCATTTTGCCTTGCCTTCCAAGTCACTCTAGGTTAAGTTTGATGACTTGAAACCCAAGACTGTACGGATTACCTTGTGTAGCAAGGTTGTACAGACCAGACTTATTATTTCAAGTATCTCTTCCTTTCTTTGTCTTCTTTATTTCTCAATCAATAGATCACGCTCCTTCTTCCTTCTTCATTCCAACACTTTCTGGCTTTCCATTGGCTCCATACTTGATTGTGAAGAGAAGCCGGCTTGTCACTGCTTTCTTTCCTTTAGGAAGCTTACTTTCAAAGTATGTTCCATTCTTTTCCATAGCTCCCATCTCATCTCCAACAGATGCTCTCCACTCCTCATCCTGCATAGCTTCCTCATATGTCTTTGGAATCCATTCTTGATCCAATTCAGTGATGAAGGCTTGATGCTCCACTGGATACCTTGGCAAGAGAACATACTGCTTGGATTGGATGAGCTACTGCTTGATTGTTGAAATACACTCTTGTATTTGTCCAGTTTGAGGCTGGATTTCTCTGCCTTGTGCTTCTCCTAAGCAGTGGCTGAGCAACCTGCTCCTCCTCCACATTCTGCTCGCTTGAACTCACCACTGGTTCCTCTTGAATACTGTGATGCTGTTCCTCTTGTGCATGATCCTCATGATTCTCAGCTTGATCATGACTTGCTGAAATATCCTCTTGATGTTGTTCAGCTTGATTGTCCCCCTCAGGATCAAGGTGAGTAACTTCTATACTCTCGTTAGTAATTCCTGGTCCTGGTGGAATTGTTGCTTCTTCTTGTACACCGGTTGTCCTCTCAATAGGTACACTGATGCCAAGGCTCTCCATGACTCTTCTGAGATTATCAGCTCTATCTGAAGTAGGTTGGGATAGATTCTCCAAATCTTCCCAATTCTTCCCATCATAGTAACTCCTAGACTCCATGAACTTGACATCTCATGAGATTAAAACCCTCCTGGTCTCTAGTACATAACATTTGTAGTCTTTCTGGTGAGGAGAATACCCAATGAACACTGCCTTTGTGCTTCTTGCATCAAGCTTGTTCCTCTGCCCTCCTGGTACCAATACAAAACATATACATCCAAACACCCGCATGTGATCCAGAGATGGCTTGCTCTTGTTGAGAACTTCATAAGGAGATATGTCATTGAGAACTCTAGTTGGGGTTCTGTTGATCAGATGACAAGCAGAGAAACACAGCATCACTCCAGAACCTCTTTGGAACACTCATGTGGAACATCATTGATCTAGCCACCTCCATAAGATGCCTGTTCTTCCTTTCAGCAACTCCATTTTGCTGAGGAGTATAAGGACAACTGGTCTGATGAATAATCCCTTGTTGAGATAAAAATTGCTTGAAAGCTCCACTTGTGTACTCTCCACCATTATCAGACCTGAGAATCTTCACCTTAGCACTAAAGTGGTTGGTGACATGAGAATGATAATTCTTGAAAGCTTCCAAGACTCTGTCCTTAGACTGGATCAGTGTTACCCAAGTGTACTTGGACTTCTCATCAATGAAGGTGACAAAGTACTTGTGATTTTCTCTGGACATACAGGGAGCAGTCCACACATCAGAGTGAACCAGATCAAAGCACTTCTCGTAGATTGTGCTTGACCTTGGAAATACTGTCTTGCAATGCTTCCCCAAGATGCAGGCTTCACACTTGATGCAAACCTAGCTAAACAAGGAGCCAATGCGGAGCATGAGGAGCTGGTTCAGCTGAGTGATACTGAAGAGGAGACAAGTGAGCTAGATGTTGCTGAAGAGGAGACAAGTAAAGGCCACGACAACCATGATCTCATAACCAAGTTAGGCCCGGTTACAAGATCACAAACCAGGAGATTGAAGAATGCAATTTCGATGTTGGTTTACTCTAAACCAGAACCAACTTCGATGGAGAATCAAGTCAAGGAATTCTTCAATTACTCAGTCTTCGAGATTGCCTAGTTCTAAGTGTTTTCTTCTTAGTTTCACACAAGTCTTGTTGCAAGTTTCCACATTCTTTCTTTGTCATTGTTCTACATAAACCGTGAGAATCCAAAGTATGATTCATTCACTTTTTCAATAAAAATCTTTCCTTTGTTTTTGTGAATCCTTTGTTCAGTTTCTGAACACTGTTTGCCTAGGAGTTGATTCTCTGCACGGCTTATTGCCTTAGATCATTGTTTGTGGGCGTGATACTCACGATCTCTGGCGCATCTACACAAGTGTTTGATCTCTTCCATCGATCTCACACTGAAGAACCACCAACCATCTCTACCTTCATCCGCAAACCATCTCCATCTATCAATCTATCCAAGTAATCATTCATCTATCAAGGAGACAATACCATCCTTGATCCATTCCGCAAAACCACAACCCAAATCACCCTCAGATCCATCAAAAAGGGATTCAAAACCAACAAGGGTTTCATTAAGTGGTATCAGAGCAGATTGAGGGCTTTTGATTCAGGGTTTGTACTCGATTTTCTTCTTCTCTTTGGGAACCTCTTTGATCATTCTGTTTCTGTGAATCTATCCATCTCTTTTCTACCTATCTAAAAGTGCGAGGGGGCCGACCAGTATAAAAAAAAAAAAAAAGAAAGATCAAGGCATCTAAGGCTGAAGAGAAATCCAGCCAGACTGAAGAGAAATCCAGTCTCTGGTGGTAAAGCCTCTTGCGAACTAAATCTCTTAATACTGTCTATCTTTTCTTCTCTTGGGGTAGGGAATTGACTTCAAAAGGCTTGAACTCTGTTTGCTATTGAACTCCTGGATTCACAAACTGAAACACTTGAGGGAAACACTTGAGAGAAACACTAAGTGAGGCTTCGGCTATCTATTTGTGTTCTAACCTTTCTTGTTGAGTTTCTTAATAGGAATCATGTCGGATGAAGAGCATGAGCGGGAAGATCATCCAAACCTATTCAACAAAGTCCAGATGGATGCTATGATGTCAACTCTGATGAAAGCAATAGATAAGAAACTTGAATTTGAAAGAAATTCCTTTGCTACTAACAATGTTTTAGGTAGTGCTTCTCAGGCTAGGAAAGCTGCTAGAGAGAAAAGGAGAGGCAAGAGAGTTGCTACTGGCTTAACTGATGATGATATCACCTCTTCTGGAAGGAGTTCAGATGAAGTAAGATCAGTCAGAGCACCATCTCAGACCAGAACCAACCAGGCAGAGAGACACAGGCCAGATGACAGTCTTGGTAACATCAAACTCAGAGTACCAATCTTCAGTGGTACCAGCAATCCAGACGATTACCTTGATTGGGAAAAAAAGATAGAGTTGATCTTTGATTGTCACAACTACTCAGAGCTCAAGAAGGTTCGACTTGCAGCAACTGAATTCAATGGTTATGCTCTTCACTGGTGGGATCAGATTACTTCAACAAGAAGAAGAACCGGGGAAGCAGCAGTATCAGGTTGGTTTGAACTCAAGACTCTCATGAGGAAACGATTTGTTCCAAGTCATTACCACAAGGATGTTCATCTGAAACTAAGGAGGCTCACTCAAGGATCTAAGAGCGTGGAGGATTACTATCAGGAGATGGAGACTCTCATGATAAAAGCATCTGTTGTTGAGGATTCTAATGCAACTATGGCTCGGTTCCAAGCTGGTCTCAACAGAGAAATACAAGATCGATTGGAGCTGCAGGATTATGATGACATCTATGAGCTTCTTCACAAAGCTATCCTCATTGAGCAACAACAGAAGAGAAAGAACAGCTCCAAGGGTTCATACGGCAACAACTACAGGACAACCAAGGATGAGAAAAGCCTAGCTAAACCCAAGGAAGAACACAAAGCCTATCAGCGTGATGATAAGGGAAAAACACCAGCAACTAGATCAAGAGATGTGAAGTGTTTCAAGTGCCATGGCATTGGTCACTATGCTAATGAATGCACTAACAAGAAGGTGATTATTCTCTTGGATAATGGAGATATTATATCTGAGGAAGAGAATGCTGATGCTTCCGAGGAAGAGTTGATAGATTATCCAGTCCGAGGACAGCTCCTGGTTACAAGAAGGTCTCTTCAGGTCCAATCCAAACCAGAAGACATTGATCAAAGGGAGAATCTCTTTCACACTCGTTGTACTGTTTATGATAAAGTTTGCAGCTTGATTATAGATGGTGGAAGTTGTACTAACGTGGCTAGTGAATCTCTTGTAGCAAAGCTTGGACTAAAAACAGGGAAGCATCCTAGACCTTACCCACTTCAATGGCTTAATGAGGGAGGCGAGCTGAAAGTCACTGAGCAAGTTATGGTTCCTATAACCATTGGGAGGTACCAAGATGAGATAGTGTGTGATGTACTACCCATGGATTCCAGTCATATCCTCTTAGGCAGGCCTTGGCAATATGACAAGAAAGCTATCCATGATGGGTTTACAAATCGCCACTCCTTCACTCACAGGGATAAAAAGATTGTGCTTGCACCTTTGTCACCTCAAGAAGTTCATGAAGATCAGCTACAACTAAGGCTCAGGCGACAAGAAGCCAAGGAGAACTCATCTGAATCAAAGAAAGGAACTAATCCTTTGGCCAAAAACAGTGAGATCAGGAAAGCTTTGATTCTCCAACAACCTTTGCTTTTGTTTATCTTTAAAGGTTCACTACTAACTTCTTCTAACCGTGCTCCGGAGCTTCCAAAAGGGTTTGAGTTTATCTTGCAGGAATATGGTGATGTCTTCCCAGGAGAAAGTCCAGCTAGCTTGCCACCTTTCAGAGGGATTGAACACCAAATAGATCTGGTTCCAGGCGCTTCTCTTCCAAATAGACCAGCCTATAGAACCAACCCAGACGAAACCAAGGAGTTACAAAGGCAGGTTGATGAGCTGATGGCTAAAGGACACATTAGAGAAAGCATGAGCCCTTGTGCTGTACCTGTACTACTGGTGCCAAAGAAGGATGGAAGCTGGCGCATGTGTGTTGACTGCAGAGCCATCAACAATATCACTGTAAAGTACAGACATCCTATCCCTAGACTTGATGATATGCTTGATGAATTGCATGGGTCTTGCATTTTCTCTAAGATAGATTTAAAGAGTGGATAACATCAGATTAGGATGAGAGAAGGAGATGAATGGAAAACTGCTTTTAAAACAAAACATGGATTGTATGAGTGGCTTGTTATGCCTTTTGGTTTAACTAATGCTCCTAGCACTTTCATGAGGCTGATGAATCATGTTTTGAGAGCCTTCATAGGACACTTTGTGGTAGTTTATTTCGATTACATCTTGATCTATAGCAAAAGTTTGTCTGAGCATACTGAACATTTGAGGATTGTTTTAGAAGTACTTAGGAAAGAATCTCTCTTTGCTAATCTTGATAAATGTACTTTTGGAACAGATCACCTTGTGTTTTTAGGCTTTGTTGTTTCAGCTCAAGGGATCAGGGTGGATGAAGAGAAAGTAAAAGCCATCCGAGATTGGCCAGTTCCTAAGAGTGTGAGTGAAGTCCGGAGCTTTCATGGACTAGCTGGGTTCTACAGAAGGTTTGTCAGAGACTTCAGCACTATTGCAGCACCCCTCACTGAGGTTATCAAGAAGAATGTGGGATTCAGATGGGAAGAAGCACAAGAAGAAGCTTTTCAGAACCTAAAAGGGAAGTTGACTGAAGCACCTTTGCTTGCACTTCCTGATTTTTCTAAGACTTTTGAAATTGAGTGTGATGCTTCTGGAATAGGTATTGGAGCAGTGCTGATGCAAGAGAAGAAACCCATTGCCTATTTTAGTGAAAAACTTGGAGGTGCTATGCTGAACTATCCGACTTATGATAAAGAGCTTTATGCATTGATCAGGGCTTTGGAGACATGGCAGCACTACTTGTGGCCGAAAGAGTTTGTGATCCACACTGATCATGAATCACTCAAGCACCTAAAGGGACAACACAAGCTGAATAAGAGGCACGCCAAGTGGGTAGAATTTCTTGAAACCTTTCCTTATGTTATCCACTACAAGCAAGGTAAAGAGAATGTTGTTGCTGATGCACTTTCAAGAAGATATACTTTGCTTGCTTCCATGGAAACTAAGTTGTTAGGCTTTGATCAAGTAAAATCTTACTATGCTGATGATCCTGATTTCAAAGAACACTTTAAGGATAGTGAGAAACATACTAGTGGCAAATTCTATCAAGCTGATGGTTTCTTATTCTTTGAAAATCGATTGTGCTTGCCTAATTGTTCTTTGCGAGAGCTCTATGTTAGGGAATCACATGGTGGAGGTCTGATGGGGCATTTTGGTGTTGCTAAAACCTATGCTATTCTAAAGGAGCACTTCTACTGGCCAAACATGAAGAGAGATGTCGAGAAGATATGCAGTAGATGTGTTATTTGTACTCAAGCTAAGGCTAAAGCTCGGCCTCAAGGTTTGTACACTCCACTTCCCATTCCTGATGCACCTTGGGTAGACATATCAATGGATTTTGTGTTAGGATTGCCTAGGACTAAGAGAGGAAGGGACTCGATTTTTGTGGTGGTAGATAGGTTCTCTAAAATGGCTCACTTCATTGCTTGCCACAAAACTGATGATGCTCTTCACATTGCTGATTTGTTCTTTAAAGAAGTGGTTAGACTTCATGGCATGCCTAGGAGTATTGTTTCTGATAGAGATACCAAGTTCTTGAGTTATTTCTGGAAAACTCTTTGGTCTAAGCTAGGAACTAAGCTGATGTTTTCTACTACTTGTCACCCACAAACTGATGGGCAAACTGAAGTAGTTAATAGGACCCTGGCTACTCTCTTGCGTGCTGTGATTACAAAGAATATTAAGACTTGGGAAGATTGTTTGCCTCATGTTGAGTTTGCTTATAATCACTCTGTTCACCGAGCTACTAAGTTCTCACCTTTTCAGATAGTTTATGGGTTTAATCCTTTGACTCCTCTTGATTTGTTGCCTATACCATACAAAGAGCAGATTAATCTTGATGGAAAGGCCAAGGCCGAGTTTGTTGTTTCTTTCCATGAGCAGGTTAAGAAAAATATTGAGGAGAGGACCAAAGAGTATGCAAGATTCGCCAACAAGGGCAGGCGAGAACTTATACTAGAACCAGGAGATTTGGTGACCATCCACTTGAGAAAAGAAAGGTTTCCTGAGGAAAGAAAGTCCAAACTCTTGCCAAGAACAGATGGACCATTTGAAGTACTGGAGAGGATCAATAACAACGCCTACAAGATCGATCTTCAAGGGAAGTATGCTATTAGTAATACTTTTAATATTGCTGATCTAATTCCTTTTTGTGCTGATCATTTAGATTTGAGGACAAATCCTTTCAAAGGAGGAGGGGATGATGCAAACCTAGCTAAACAAGGAGACAATGCGGAGCATGAGGAGCTGATTCAGCTAAGTGATACTGAAGAGGAGACAAGTGAGCTAGATGTTGCTGAAGAGGAGACAAGTAAAGCCCACGACAACCATGATCTCATAACCAAGTTAGGCCCGGTTACAAGATCACAAACCAGGAGATTGAAGAATGCAATGTCGATGTTGGTTTATTCTAAACCAAAACCAACTTCGATGGAGAATCAAGTCAAGGAGTTCTTCAATTATTCAGTCTTCGAGATTGCCTAGTTCTAAGTGTTTTCTTCTTAGTTTCACACAAGTCTTGTTGCAAGTTTCCACAATATTTCTTTGTCTTTGTTCTACATAAACCGTGAGAATCCAAAGTATGATTCATTCACTTTTCAATAAAAATCATTTTTGTTCTTGTGAATCCTTTGTTCAGTTTCTGAACACTGTTTGCCTAGGAGTTGATTCTCTGCAAGGCTTTTGGCTTGAGATCATTGTTTGTGGGCGTGATACTCACGATCTCTAGCACATCTACACAAGTGTTTGATCTCTTCCATCGATCTCACACTGAAGAACCACAAACCATCTCTACCTTCATCCGCAAACCATCTCCATCTATCAATCTATCCAAGTAACCATTCATCTATCAAGGAGACAATACCATCCTTGATCCATTCCGCAAAACCACAACCCAAATCACCCTCAGATCCATCAAAAAGGGATTTAAAACCAACAAGGGTTTCATTAGTCTCCATTCCGGTTACACTCACTGGTGTAAACTATCTCTTGTGGTCTAGGCTTGTGAAAACAGCCTTGGGAGGAAGAGGTCTCTGTTCTCACATAACAGAAGACAAGCCCTCTAAAGAAACTGTCCAAGGAGGGGACAGTACTGAAGTTGTGGTTGCTACCGAAGACAAGTGGGATCAGGAGGATCTCTTGGTGTTGTCTATCATCCAAAGCAGCCTTGACGCACCAATCTTGGAAGCTTACTCTTACTGTGAGACTCCCAAAGAGTTGTGGAACACTCTTCAGAAGGTGTATGGCAACATATCAAACTTGAGTAGAGTGTTTGAGGTCAAGAGGGCCATTAGCTCACTCCACCAAGAAAACATGGATTTCAACCAGCATTTCGGCAAGTTCCGAGCCTTGTGGGCTGAGTTGGAGATGCTGAGGCCATGTACTGTGGACCCTAGCATACTTAAAGACCGGAGAGAAGAAGACAAGGTGTTTGCCTTGCTCCTCACCATGAACCCCGGTTACAACGACCTCATTAAACACTTGCTGAGAGCTGAGAAGCTACCAACCTTGGAAGAAGTATGCTCTCAAATCCAGAAGGAACAAGGGTCGGTTGGACTCTTTGGGGGCAAAGGAGAGCTTGTGTTGGTGAACCAAGCTGAAGGCACAGCAAACAAGGGTCAGTACAAGCCGGAGGACAAGAAAGTGTGGGTTTGTGACCATTGCAAGAAGAAAGGGCATGGCAAGGACAAGTGCTGGATTCTCCACCCTCACCTCAAGCCAATGAAGTTCAGGACTCCTCTCAATGATGCAAGAGCCAACTACTCTAGTGAGATGGGTGAACCAAGTGTGAGAATTGATAGTATAAGAGAATCAAAGAGAGAATAGTTGAGACATTGTGACAAGTAAAGAGAGTTGGCGAGAGAGTATTGAGAGACAAAGAGAATGTGAAACTCTTTCACTTGATATTATTAGATCATGTTACAAGTCTTTAAATAGACAAAGAGATTACATTATTCTAAGACAAGTTGACAAGGTTAAACAATAAAGAAATGGTTCTGATCTTGCGCAGTGGCTCGTCCAGCCTTGTTGGACAGTGACAGGTGCTAACGGCTTCCTCCTCCTTATTCTCACCCGTGACTCTTTCCTCCAACGTCTCTCTGCTCCTTTGTCGATACCATCTATTATTTAAATGTCAACTAGCTCCCTTCCTTCTCAAGATAACCAGTACCTTGTCTTCTAAGCTACGTTAGGTCTCTCTTAGACCAAACTGTACAGACAAGTCTACTTGTGCTTTCTTGATCACTCCGGGTGCTTCTCTTCATCTTAGCTATCACACTTATCTCTTTTATTGCTTCATCTCAACACTCCCCCTCAAGCTTGACCATGTGGAACAAGTCAAGCTTGGAAGACCATGAAGCATTCCCTCATTAAAACCTTGATATGCAAAACCCAGTGGGACAAAAACATATCAAGGAAAGAGTAGAACACTTCAATGGCGAGGGGATCACTGAGATGAAAGGTCCACAAGTCCAAGCTTTGAAAGAATGAACTCGCAGACCTTAGAGCTTGCAGCTTTGGTGAAGATGTCAGCTAGCTGGTCTTCACTTCTGGTGTAGCATGGAAGGATGATTCTCTGCTCAACCGCTTGCCTCACCTTATGGCAATCAACTTCAATGTGTTTAGTCCTCTCATGAAACACATTGTTGGATGCTATGTGTATGGCCGCTTGATTGTCACAGTGCATGGTGATTGGAGATGAGGTTTCTATGCCCAAGTCTTGGAGGAGGTTCCTGATCCAAATAAGTATGATTTTAGAGAATAAGATTGGTATTGAGAGAATAGAAGAGAAATAAAGAGAATCCGAGAAGAGAGTAAAGAGAAATTATGTAACCATTGTTGCAAAGCTTAAGAGAAAAGTGTTTCTTATTTCATAGCACTCAAGGATCGACAATACATCAGTATATAAAGGAAAGGAAAGCATAGACTAGGGCTTTCAGGATACTATTGAAAGCATGTGAAGTCAAAGAGATACATGGCTCAGAATGCACACACGCCTGGTCAAGGGAAGAAGAGCTGCGCAGTTCTCTTTACAGCCTGTCTTGCTTTTGCTTTGGTTAAGGATAAGAAACCTTATCCTTAAACGGTCACTAACAGTTCCACTCTTCCTCTTAGACCTTAAGCGCGTCTATCTCACTCCTTTGGTCGATCTTGCACTTCACTTGTGTTCCAAGTCTCCCAAATAGTGTATAGTACTTTGTAATAGTAAATAGTTGTCATGACACTATTTACTATTACACCACTTCTCCCAAATGATCCCTTAGCTTCATAGACTCATCCTGAACTCCTCCTCACCATTTATACACTTCAGTTTAACACTCCCCCTCAAGCTTGACCATATGGAACAAGTCAAGCTTGGAAAGCCATGAAACTCTCCTCGTTAAAAACCTCACCAAGGAAAACCCAGTGGGACAAAACCTTGATGAGGGAAAAAGAGTGAGAGTTCCATAGCTAAGGGGATCAGCTCCGGCTAGGAGAAAGATCAATGAGTCCTAGTCTGATGTGTATGGACTCCATTGTCTTCTGCCTAGCTGCTTTGGTGAACACATCAGCCAACTGATCTTCACTCCTTGTGTAGCAAGGTAAGGTTACTCCGAGCACAATCATCTGCCTAACCTTGTGGCAATCAACCTCTATGTGCTTGGTCCTCTCATGGAACACCGAGTTGGATGCAATGTGAATAGCTGCTTGGTTATCACAATGCATTGTCATTGGTGTAGCTTGATCAATCTCCAAGTGCTTCAGAATCCCTTTGATCCACACCAGCTCGTTTGTAAGCTTCAGCATAGCTCTATACTCAGCTTCTGCACTAGAACAAGAGACCACCTTCTGCTTCTTACTCTTCCAAGTAACCAAGTTCCCACCAATGAAAGTGCAATAGCCAGTAGTTGATCTTCTATCAACCCGGTCTCCTGCCCAATCAGCATCACAGTAGCCCACCACTTCAGTGCTTTTGTTGCAACCCATCCAAACACCAAGACCTTGAGTTCCATTCAGATACATCAACAGCCTTTCCACCATACGCCAGTGATGTTCCTTTGGAGTTTGCATATGTTGACTCACCTGATTCACAGCAAAACAAATGTCAGGCCGTGTGATGGTTAAGTAAATCAACTTACCTACAAGCTTTCTATAAAGCTTTGGATCATGGAATGGCTTGCTATCTTCAATCTCCCCCTCACGTGGAACCTTGTACCCATCCTCCATGGGCATCTTAGCTACCTTGCCTCCATATGCACCTGCATCTTTCAAGAGATCAAGTGTATATTTCCTTTGAGAGATGAACAAGCCTTCCTTGGATCTACACAACTCAATTCCAAGGAAATATTTCATCTCTCCCAAGTCTTTAATCTCAAACACAGATTTGAGAAAGTCCTTAGTTTCCTTGATACCTGCTTTATCAGAACCAGTAATGATAATATCATCCACATATACAAGGATTACAATGATACCTGATGGTGTAACCAAAGTGAATAGGGTATGATCGAGTTCACACTTCCTGAAACCTCTTCCATTCAGTGTGGTGCTTAACTTATGGTACCAAGCTCTAGGTGATTGCTTGAGACCATAGATAGCCTTCTTCAATCTCAAAACATTCCCTTTCTTCACTAAGTGTTCAAGACCAGGAGGTGGAAGCATATAGACCTCATCTTCAAGCTCTCCTTGCAAGAAAGCATTCTTGACATCCATTTGCCACAACTCCCACTCTTGGTTCACAGCTAGTGATAGCACAACCCGGATTGTATGGAGCTTAGCAACAGGAGCAAATGTATCTATATAATCTTCTCCCCATGTCTGAGTGAACCCTCTTGCAACTAGTCTGGTCTTGCGCCTATCTATCTTGCCATTTGGAAGATACTTGATGGTGAAGATCCACTTGCTAGTCACTGCCTTCTTCCCTTTAGGTAGTTCACTCTCATACCAAGTATCATTTTTAATCATAGCATCTGCCTCAGCATTGACTGAATCTCTCCATTCTTGTATTAGCATTGCTTCTTCATAGCTTCTTGGAACATAACTTTCATCCAAGCTTACTTGAAAGGCACAATGCTCTTCTGGAAACTCAGCAAACGAGCATACAGCTTGAGAGGGATGCTCCACAGCCTGGGCATTGTAGTACACTCTCGTGTTTACCCAGTTGGAAGCATCTCTCCTTTGCCGTGTGCTTCTCCTTAAGACAGGTACTTGTTGAACTTCTTGCACTGGTTCGGATTGTACCTCTTGAACTCCACTCGTTTCTTCTTGTTGAGTCTGATCCTCTTGCTCAGACTGACTTTCATTTCCTTCTCCCATCTCAACTTGATCATGACCACTGCCTGAACTTTGATCTCCTTGACCTCCAGCTTCAGGTGTATTGCCTCCCTCATGATCAAGATGAGTGGGTTCTTCAGTTCCATTTGTAGGAGGTGTGTGTTGCCTCCCTTGATCCTGGGTCACTCCTATCCCAAGTCCTTCAAATATCATCCGTAGACTGGCTGCTCTATCAGATGGTCTAGCTAGTTCTTCTAGCTCCTCCCAATTCTTGCCTTGATAATATCCTTTCTCCTCCATGAACTTAACATCTCTGGAGATCAGTACTCTTCTTGCATCCGGATCATAGCACTTGTATCCCTTTTGGGATGTAGAGTACCCAATAAACATTGCCTTAGAGCTCTTTGCTTCAAGCTTGTTTCTTGTTTCTCCTGGTACCAGCACATAACACACACAACCAAATACTCTCAAGTGATCTAGCACTGGTTTGTTCTTGTTAAGTACCTCAAAAGGTGCTTGATCCTCCAGTATCTTGGTTGGTGTTCTGTTGATCAAGTAGCAAGCTGCTAAGACAGCATCACTCCAGTATCTCTTTGGTACACTCGTTTGAAACATAAGAGCTCGTGCAACTTCCATCAGATGCCGGTTCTTCCTCTCAGCCACACCATTCTGTTGTGGTGTGTAAGGGCAGCTAGTTTGATGCAAGATCCCATGCTTGGACAGATAGTCTTTAAAGACATGACCTATGTACTCTCCTCCATTATCAGACCTGAAAATCTTGATCTTGGCATTATATTGGTTAGTCACATAGTCATGAAAATTCTTGAATGCATCTATCACCCTATCCTTTGTTTTAATGAGAGTTATCCAGGTGTATTTCGATTTCTCATCAATGAAGGTGACATAGTACTTGTATCCATCTCTGGATAAACAAGGAGATGTCCACACATCAGAGTGGATTAAATCAAAACAATTTTCATAAACAGTAGTTGATCTTTGAAACACAGTTTTACAATGTTTTCCCAAAATACAAGCTTCACAATCATTGTTTTGAAAAACAACACCTGGTAACATCAAGCTTAAAGCTCTAAGGTGAGGATGACCTAGTCTAGCATGCCACAATGCATCATTATTAGAAGAGACCGAATTGAAAGAACAACAGGAACTAGAAATGGGTAAAGTGTCTTGAAGTAGATAAAGCTCTCCCTTGGTAACACCTTGTCCAATGAGCTTTCTACTCTCAATATCCTGAAACATAACCTCATTAGGGGTGAAAATAACATTGCATTGGAGATCATTAGTGCATCTTTTCACAGATAAAAGATTAGAAGTGAACTCGGGCATGTAGAAGGCTTTAGAATCCCTATCAAACAACTTGAGTTTTCCAACTCCTTTGATAGGAATCCTAGCACCATTCGCAATCATCACATGCCCTTGAGCCGGTTCTAAATCCTTAATGAGCTTACAATCACTTATCATGTGATGAGATGCACCAGAATCAATAATCAAAGGCTTATGCATGTTTTGAGCAATATGAGTCCTAGGATGATCATTTCTATTCCGCAAGCTTTCAATAACATCTAGCAACTTATCAGAAACATTCAAGGCTTTTTCAGTACTATATGCATGCTCAATCATGTCTAGCAACCTATCAGGAACACTTGAAACAAGATGAGCATTATATGAGTAACCAAGAGTGTTTCCGAGTGTGTTACCAGACTCCTTAAGAGCTTTGATGAGGGACTCGATGTCAGACCTCCTTATGGTCTCATTGTCTCCACCCTTACTGCCCAATTGTTGAGATGCCATTGCTTTACCTTCGCTTTCACCCACCTTCACACTTGGACTAGCTCCGGATGGACCAGCTCCATTTGTTTCAGCAGAAAGGTTAGCTCTTGCATCTCCACCTTTTGTGAACTTCGGCGGTTTGAGGTGTGGGTGTAAGATCCAGCACTGGCTTTTCCTATGCCCTGTCTTCTTGCAATGATCACAATCACCCGAGAACCTCTCACCATACTTTCTATCTCCACCCTTGTACATAGCCTTGTTAGCTTGTACTTCTTCAGCCTTGTGTGCTAAGGAAAGATCCTTCTTCCCTCCAAAGAGACCAATAGATCCCTCCTCCTTCTGTAGCTGCGCGCACACCTCTTCCATGGATGGCAGTGTAGTAGACCTCAAGATGTGTGCTATCACATCCTTATAGGCCGGATCCAATGTCATCATAAGCCCGAACACTTGATCTTGCTCTCTTCTCTCCGCGAGTGTATCTTGATCAGTAGTGTTGGGTCTTAAGCCCTCCAGCTCGTTCCAAAGAGCTCTGAACTTCCCCAAGTGCTTGGCGAACTCCTCACCATCTTGAACAAGAGCATTGATAGCTCCCTTCAACTCAAACACACGACTTAAGTTGGTTTTGTTACCATAAGTCTTTTGAAGCACCTCCCATAGATGCTTAGGAGTCTCGCAGTAGCTGTAGGCTTCAAGGAGATGCAGCTCAAGAGATCCCTGAAGCACGGATAGCACCATAAGATCATCTTTCACCCACCGCTTGAACTCAGCCAAAGCTTTCTCCTTTTCTTTCTCATCTTCATCTTCCTTGACCACTGGCTTTGTTTGAGCTTCATCCGTGATGTGACTCCAAAGCCCTAGTCTTCCAATAGCTGTCTTCACCAGCCTAGACCACAGCAAGTAGTTGCTTCCTCCCTTGAGAGCAACCGGAACCGAGATCACCTTGTTGTTGTTGTAGTTATCCTCCATGTTTTTCTTCCCGCCAAGAACACTTTTGAATCTTCACTTGAATCGAACTGAAGAACACAAACCCAGATCTCAATACCAAAGCCAACCTGGCTCTGATACCATATGATTTTAGAGAATAAGATTGGTATTGAGAGAATAGAAGAGAAATGAAGAGAATCCGAGAAGAGAGTAAAGAGAAATTATGTAACCATTGTTGCAAAGCTTAAGAGAAAAGTGTTTCTTATTTCATAGCTCTCAAGGATCGACAATACATCAGTATATAAAGGAAAGGAAAGCATAGACTAGGGCTTTCAGGATACTATTGAAAGCATGTGAAGTCAAAGAGATACATGGCTCAGAATGCACACACGCCTGGTCAAGGGAAGAAGAGCTGCGCAGTTCTCTTTACAGCCTGTCTTGCTTTTGCTTTGGTTAAGGATAAGAAACCTTATCCTTAAACGGTCACTAACAGTTCCACTCTTCCTCTTAGACCTTAAGCGCTATCTCACTCCTTTGGTCGATCTTGCACTTCACTTGTGTTCCAAGTCTCCCAAATAGTGTATAGTACTTTGTAATAGTAAATAGTTGTCATGACACTATTTACTATTACACCACTTCTCCCAAATGATCCCTTAGCTTCATAGACTCATCCTGAACTCCTCCTCACCATTTATACACTTCAGTTTAACAATAAGTTCACTTGTAAGCTTCCTCATGGCTCTGTATTCAGCTTCAGCACTGGAACATGACACAATCTTTTGCTTCTTGCTTTTCCAGGTTACCAAGTTCCCTCCAATGAATGTGCAATATCCAGTGGTTGATCTCCTATCAACTCTATCTCCTGCCCAATCAGCATCACAGTAGCCTACTATCTCTGTGCTCTTGTTGCATCCCATCCATACTCCCTGTCCTGGTGCCTCTCTTAGGTACCTTAGTATCCTTTCCACCATATTCCAGTGATGCATCTTGGGAGCTTGCATATGTTGGCTCACTTGATTAACCGCAAAGCACACATCTGGTCTTGTTATGGTGAGGTAGATAAGTTTTCCAACCATTCTTCTATAGTGCTTGACATCAGTGTATGGTTGATTATCAATCTCCCCCTCACGCATCACTTTATACCCATCTTCAAGTGGGGTCTTTGCAGCTCTTCCTCCTAGATCACCAGCCTCTTTCAGCAAATCCAAAGCATACTTCCTTTGAGATAAGAACAATCCCTCCTTGGATCGACATATCTCAATGCCTAGGAAATATTTGAGCTCTCCCAAATCCTTGATATCAAATGATGACTTGAGATATGTCTTGGTTGCAAGTATCCCTTCTTTATCACTGCCAGTGATGATGATATCATCCACATAGACCAAGATCACAATGATTCCCTTCTTACTGGTGAGAGTGAACAAGGTATGATCAGCTTCTGACTTCCTAAAACCTCTCCCATTAAGTGTGGTGCTTAGCTTGTGATACCAGGCCCTAGGTGATTGCTTCAAACCGTAGATGGCTTTCTTCAATCTAAGTACATTTCCAGGCTTCACTAGATGCTCTAAACCAGGAGGTGGCTTCATGTACACTTCATCTTCCAACTCTCCTTGTAGGAATGCATTCTTCACATCCATTTTCCAGAGATCCCATTCTAGATTCACTGCCAATGATAAGACTATCCTGATTGTATGGAGTTTTGCAACTGGTGCAAAGGTATCAAGATAGTCTTCTCCATAAGTCTGAGTGAAGCCTCTTGCTACTAATCTTGTCTTGCGCCTCTCCACTGTACCATCAGCATTGTATTTGATAGTGAAGATCCAGCGACTTGTTACTGCCCTCTTGCCTTTGGGTAGCTCTGACTCATACCAGGTGTCATTGATAATCATAGCATTACTTTCACAACCCACTGATTCTCTCCACTCAGCATGCTCCATTGCTTCTTCATAGGTCTTAGGGATGTATTCCTGATCCAACTCCGCAATAAACACTACATGTTCTTGCGGATACTAAGCTAAAGAACACACTGCTTGTATTGGATGTGCTACAGCCTGAGAGTTGAAGTAGACTCTGTTGTTCTTCCAGTTTGATGCTGGTTGTCTGATCCTAGAACTCCTTCTTGGCTGTGCTTGATGTGGATTATCCTCAGATATCACTGGTTCACTATGCTGCTGGCTTGTACTCACAACTGTCTCCTCTTGAGTGTTGTGATGTTGCTCCCCTTGAGCTTGTGGCTCAGCTTGATCATGACTCACTGAACTATCCTCTTGATGTGGTTCAGTTTGATTCTCCCCTTCAGGATCAAGGTGAGTGATTTCCAAGCTATCATCATCACCTCCGGACCCTTCTGGTGCTGGTGTTGTTTCTTGGACACCGGTTGACCTCTCACTAGGTATCCTGATGCCAAGGCTTTCCATAACCTTCTTGAGATTGCTGGCTCTATCTGAAGCAGATTGAGATAGATTTTCCAAATCCTCCCAATTCCTCCCATCATAGTAACCCTTGGATTCAATGAACTTCACATCCCTTGAGATTAAGACCCTCCTGGTCTCTGGTACAAAGCACTTATATCCCTTCTGATGAGGAGAATATCCAATGAACACAGCTCTAGTACTCTTTGGTGCCAGTTTATCTCTTTGTTCACCTGGAACAAAGACAAAGCAAATGCAACCAAACACACGCATATGTTCAATAGAAGGTTTAGTGTGATTCAGTACCTCATAAGGAGATTGATCCTTCAGAACTTTGGTGGGAGTTCTATTGATCAAATAACAAGCTGTTGAGACAGCATCACTCCAGAAACGTTTAGGCATACTGGTGTGGAACATCATACTCCTAGCTACCTCCATGAGATGCCGGTTCTTCCTCTCAGCTACACCATTTTGTTGTGGAGTGTATGGACAGCTAGTTTGATGAATCATCCCATGTTTGGCTAAGTGTTGTTTGAACGCATTGCTTGTATATTCCCCTCCATTATCTGATCTCAATATCTTTATCTTAGCATTGAAATGATTAGTGACATAATTTTGAAAGTTTATGAAAGCTTCTAAGACTCTATCTTTGGATGGCAATAATGTGATCCATGTGTACTTAGACTTCTCATCTATAAATGTGACAAAATATTTGTGATGCTCTCTAGAAACACATGGTGCGGTCCAAACATCAGAGTGAATCAAATCAAAAAAACTTTCATAAATTTTACTTGAACTAGGGAACACTGTTTTGCAATGTTTCCCTAAGATACAAGCTTCACAATCAGTTTTAAAGGAAATACTAGGCAACATGATGTTCAAAGCACGAGAATGAGGATGACCTAATCTAGCATGCCACAATACATCTTTAGGGAAATCAGAAACAGAGTTTAAAGCAGTAGATAAATCGGCTGATGACTTGGTGTCTTCAAGCAAGTACAAGTCTCCCTTAGTCACACCATTGCCAAGCAACCTACTAGTCTCAATATCCTGAAAGTACACTTGGTTAGGAGTGAATGTAACACTGCAATTTAAATCATTAGTCACTCTTTTCACAGATAACAAATTAGAGGCAAAGCTAGGCATATAAAGAGCTTTTGAATCCTTGTTAAACAATTTAAGATCTCCTATGCCTTTAATTGGTATCTGATCTCCATTAGCTATCATCACATGTCCTAGAGCAGGAACAATGTTTTTAATCAAGCTCACATCACTAATCATGTGATGACTTGCTCCTGAATCAATAACTAGTGGTTTCATCAATTTAGAACTAGTTAAAGCATTCATAGAGACATTACTCATAAGCGCATGGAGAGATGTACCAAGAGTGTTACCAGAGTTATCTTTGAGGATTTTGATGAGAGCTTCAATGTCAGAGCGCCTGATAGTCTCATCTTGAGTGTTCCTCACGGTTGAGCTGGTTGAACTGGAAGCTAGAGCCTTCTCTCCTCCATTGCCTGCTCCGGGTTCACCTATGTCGCCTGAGTAGTTAGCTCTTGCTTCATTGGTGCTAGTCCGGAACTTCTGTGGCTTCAAATGAGGATGAAGCAACCAGCACTTGTCTTTCCCATGCCCCTTCTTCTTGCAGTGGTCACACACCCACACCTTCTGAGATTTTGGAGAATAGAGATGGTATTGAGAGATTGATAAGAGATTAAGAGAGAGATTAGAAGAATCCGAGAAGGAGAGAAAGTTGTGTTCTTAGATTTAATAGTAACCAAATAGTAACATGATGAACATTAGAGAGAAAATGTTTCAAAGAGTCTAATCTTTATTATGTGAGGAGTTTACAATATATAAGGAGAGAGTAGAGAAGGGTTTGCGCAGCTACAACACTATTACAAGCATGTGTGGTCAATGGGAAGAAGCTGCATACTTGGCTGAGATTGCACACATGCTTGTGCACCTTTTACAGCCTGTCATGGACTGGCTAAAGCAACTCGAGCTCCCAACGGTCGACTCCTTCCTCTTGGTTAGATCACTGTGCTAAGCCTCTTCTTCCTTTGGTGTATCACACTTTGCTTTGCATACTTGTTTTACCTCAAACCTATTTACCATGCAGTAACTTATTTTTACTGCATGGTAACTTTTCTCAAGTTACTTCTCTTCTCTTCTCCTCTTCAATATCACAATGCTCCTCATCTCTTCTCACCACATTTCAACACTCCCCCTCAAGCTTGACCATGTGGAACAAGTCGAGCTTGGAAGGACCATGAGATCTTCCTCATTAAAAACCTCATCAAAGAAAACCCATTGGGACAAAACTTTGATGAGGGAAAAAGAGTAAAGATCTCATGATCAGGGGACTAGTGAATGGGTGTAAGATCAATGAGTCCTAACCTGATGTGTATGGACTCCATTGTCTTTTGTCTTGCTGCCTTGGTGAACACATCTGCCAACTGATCTTCACTCCTAGTGTAACATGGCAAGATCACTCCCAAGACTATCATCTGCCTTACCTTGTGACAATCAACCTCAATGTGTTTTGTCCTCTCATGAAACACAGAGTTGGTAGCAATGTGGATTGCGGCTTGATTGTCACAATGCATGGTCATTGGAGTTGCTTGCTCGATCTCTAAGTGCTTGAGAATCCCTTTGATCCACACTAACTCATTTGTAAGCTTCAGCATAGCTCTATACTCAGCTTCAGCACTTGAACATGAGACCACCTTCTGCTTCTTGCTCTTCCAAGTAACCATGTTTCCTCCAATGAAGGTACAATACCCAGTTGTAGACTTCCTATAATTTCTATCACCAGCCCAATCAGCATCACAGTAGCCAACCACTTCAGTACTCTTGTTGCATCCCATCCATACTCCTAAACCTTGAGTTCCATTGAGATACATGAGCACTCTCTCCACCATTCTCCAATGATGCTCCTTTGGTTGTTGCATATGCTGGCTGACTTGATTCACTGCAAAGCATATGTCTGGCCGAGTGATAGTGAGGTAGATCAGCTTCCCCACAAGCTTCCTATACAACTTGGGATCATGAAATGGCTTGCTATCTTCCATCTCCCCCTCTCTTGGAATCTTGTACCCATCTTCCATGGGCATCTTTGCTGTCTTTCCTCCATAAGCACCTGCATCTTTCAAAAGATCAAGTGCATATTTTCTTTGAGATATAAATAATCCTTCCTTAGACCTGCACAACTCAATCCCAAGAAAATATTTCATCTCTCCCAAGTCTTTTATGTCAAAGACAGACTTGAGATACTCCTTGGTTTCTTGTATGCCTGTTTTATCAGAACCAGTGATGATAATATCATCAACATATACAAGAATAACAATGATACCTCCTGGTGTAACCAAGGTGAAGAGTGTGTGATCCAACTCACACTTTCTGAATCCTTTACCATTCAGAGTGGTGCTGAGCTTGTGATACCAAGCCCTTGGTGATTGCTTCAACCCATAGATAGCTTTCTTCAGTCTTAATACATTTCCTGGTTTTACCATCCCTTCCATTCCTGGTGGTGGTAACATGTAGACTTCATCTTCAAGCTCCCCCTGAAGAAAAGCATTCTTCACATCCATTTGCCATAGATCCCACTCAAGGTTGACAGAAAGGGATAGCACTACTCTGATAGTATGAAGCTTGGCGACTGGAGCAAATGTATCTATGTAATCTTCACCATAGGTTTGTGTAAAACCTCTTGCCACCAGTCTAGTCTTCCTTCTATCTATCTTACCATTAGGTAGATACTTTATGGTAAAGATCCATTTGCATGATACTGCCCTCTTCCCTTTAGGCAACTTGCTTTCATACCATGTATCATTTTTGATCATGGCATCTGCCTCAGCATTGACTGAATCCCTCCACTCTTGGATTAACATTGCTTCTTCATAACTTCTTGGCACATAGCTCTCATCTAAGCTTACTTGAAAAGCACAATGTTCTTCCGGGAACTCAGCAAAAGAACACACAGCTTGAGAGGGATGCTCCACAGCCTGGGCATTGTAGTACACTCTTGTGTTTACCCAGTTGGAAGCATCTCTCCTCACCCGTGTGCTTCTTCTCAAAGGAACTGATGCTTGTTCCTCACTAGCTTCTTCTTCTTGTATCTGAACTGGTTCTCCAGCTTCCTGATCTCTTCTTGCTGAATCCTCTCCACTTTGGACAGGAGAATCAGAGCTTTGTTCTTCTAGACCTCCAGCACCAATGCCTTGATCTTCTTGACTTCTTGCTCCTGATTCACTTCCCCCCTCATGATCAAAGTGGGATGGTTCTTCAGCAGTAACTGGTGTAGGTTCTTGTTGCCTACTCTGATCCTGGGTCACTCCAATGCCAAGACCCTCAAAGATGTGTCTCAAGCTAGCAGCTCTGTCTGATGGTTGAGATAGATCCTCTAGTTCTTCCCAATTCTTCCCATCATAGTACCCTTGCTCCTCCATAAACTTGACATCCCGAGACACCAAGACTCTTCTAGCATCAGGATCAAAGCACTTGTATCCTTTCTGACTAGTTGAGTAACCAATAAGCATTGCCTTGGTGCTCTTTGCTTCTAGTTTGTTTCTCAGCTCCCCGGGTACTAATACATAGCACACACACCCAAATGTCCTCAGATGATCCAGGCTTGGTTTACTCTTGTTGAGAACCTCAAATGGAGATTGATCTTGAAGTATTCTGGTTGGAACCCTGTTGATCAGATAACAAGCAGATATAACAGCATCACTCCAATACCTCTTTGGAACACTCTTATGGAACATTAGTGACCGAGCCACCTCCATGAGGTGCCTGTTCTTCCTCTCAGCTACACCATTCTGTTGTGGTGTATAAGGGCAGCTAGTTTGATGCAATATCCCATGATGAGCTAGGTGATCTCGAAATGCATGGCTTGTATACTCTCCACCATTATCAGACCTGAAAATCTTAATCTTGGCATGATACTGGTTAGTTACATAGCTTTGAAAATTTTTAAATGCATCAAGAACCCTATCCTTTGTTTTAATGAGAGTTAACCAGGTGTATTTGGATTTTTCATCAATGAAGGTGACATAATATCTATAACCATCACGAGACAAACAAGGAGCAGTCCACACATCAGAGTGAATCAAATCAAAACAACTTTCATAGATAGTAGAAGATCTTTGAAACACAGTCTTACAATGTTTACCCAAAATACATGCCTCACACTCCTTATTCTTAAACATGACACCTGGTAACATAATGCTTAAAGCCCTATCATGAGGATGACCTAGTCTAGCATGCCACAATGCATCCTTACTGAGGGAAGAAACAGAATTAAAAGAAACAAAAGAACTAGAAATGGGATCAAGGTCTTCCAGCATATAGAGGTCTCCTTTGGTAGCTCCTTGCCCAATCAACTTACTGCTTTTAATATCCTGAAACTTCACATCATTAGGACTAAAGATAACATTACATTGAAGATCATTAGTGCATTTTTTCACAGATAAAAGATTTGAAGTGAACTCAGGCATGAAAAAGGCTTTAGAATCCTTATTAAACAGTTTCAGTTTACCAATGCCTCTAATAGGAATCCTATCACCATTAGCAATCATAACATGGCCATGAGCAGGTTCAATGTCTTTTATCAACTTAACATCACTAATCATGTGATGAGATGCACCAGAATCAATGATCAATGGTTTATGCACATTACTAGCAACATTAGTCCTAGATGATTCATTTCCTTTCATGATGCTTCCTAGCAGTCCTAATATCTTATCCGAGACATTAGGCATGGTAATAGGCAATGTATGAGCAGCATAAGAGTAACCAAGAGTATGGTCATGTTTGTTACCAGACTCCTTAAGAGCTCGGATGAGAGATGCAATGTCAGCCTTAGTGATCATCTCCTGGTCCAATCCCTTGCCACTTAGCTGATGAGAAGCCATAGCTCTTCCTTCACTTTCACCCACATTCACATTTGGACTAGCCCCGGATGAACCAGCACCATTTGCTTCAGTAGAAAGGTTTGCCTTGGCTTCTCTATCCTTGTTGAACTTGCTCGGCTTCAGGTGGGGGTGGAGTAACCAACACTGATTCTTCTTATGACCAGACTTCTTGCAATGCTCACAGCTCCCTTCATACTTCTCATACTTCTTGCCATTGTATGCAGCCTTGTTAGCTTGCATCTCCTCGGCTTGATGAGCCATAGTAAGCTCACCCTTTCCTCCAAAGAGACCAAGTGATCCCTCCTCCTTCTGAAGTTGTGCACACACTTCCTCCATTGTTGGGAGAGTAGGCGACCTCAAGATATGCTTGATGACATCTTTGTAGCAAGGGTCAAGTGTCATCAATAGTCCAAACACCTGATCTTGTTCTCTTCTCTCCATGAGAGCCGACATGTCAGTTGTATTGGGTCTCAAGCTTTCAAGCTCAGACCATAAAGATCCAAACTTCCCCATGTGTTTGGTGAGCTCTCCTCCATCTTGCTTCATGGAGTTAATGGCTCTCTTCAGCTCAAACACTCGGCTGATGTTGGAAACATTCCCAAAAGTCTTCATGAGAGTCTCCCATAGGTGTTTAGGAGTCTCACAGTAGCTGTAGGCTTCAAGGAGAGGCACCTCTAGAGATCCTTGCAGCACGGAAAGCACCATCAAGTCCTCTTGTATCCACTTCTTCTTCTCCTCAGCATCCGTGAGAACTTTTCCCTTCTCACCTTCTTCAGTTTGCTTTGCCACTGGCTCGGGTCCATCATCAGTGATGTGGTTCCATAGCCCTAGCCTTCCTATGGCGGTTTTCACCAACCTAGACCACAGGAGATAGTTCGAACCTCCTTTGAGTTGAACCGGAACAGTAATCATCTTAGTGAAGTTGGTTCCATCCATCTTCTCTTGCTTGTCTTAGTAATGAACCGAAAGCTTCTATCATGCAACCGAGCTGAAGAAACACCAGTATCTGTTCTCAAGCAATCATAAACCGCAAGCAAACACCAACAAGTTCCTAGCTTAGCAACAACCACTTTCCGAACCAACAAGAACACAAGAGCAAGAAGAACAGACCAAGAACACAAGAGTTTGCGGAAATAAAAAATGGATTCTCTCAATACCAAAGCCAATCTGGCTCTGATACCATGAGATTTTGGAGAATAAAGATGGTATTGAGAGATTGATAAGAGATTAGAGAGAGATTAGAAGAATCCGAGAAGGAGAGAAAGTTGTGTTCTTAGATTTAATAGTAACCAAATAGTAACATGATGAACATTAGAGAGAAAATGTTTCAAAGAGTCTATCTTTTATTATGTGAGGAGTTTACAATATATAAGGAGAGAGGTAGAGAAGGGTTTGCGCAGCTACAACACTATTACAAGCATGTGTGGGTCAATGGGAAGAAGCTGCATACTTGGCTGAGATTGCACACATGCTTTTGTGCACCTTTTACAGCCTGTCATGGACTTGGCTAAAGCAACTCGAGCTCCCAACGGTCGACTCCTTCCTCTTGGTTAGATCACTGTGCTAAGCCTCTTCTTCCTATTTACCATGCAGTAACTTTATTTTTACTGCATGGT
>NW_026615663.1:0-44445 GCF_000801105.2 Raphanus sativus
AACACTTTGGAGCCTCTTTCTCTCTAAGATCAAACATGATACTATTTGAGCACTATTAGATCTAGAAACTCTTTTCTCTTATTCTCTCTCGGATTCTCTCATAATCTCTCTTAATCTCTTATCATTCTCTTAATACCTACTCTATTCTCTAAAATCATATGGTATCAGAGCCAGGTTGGCTTTGGTATTAAGAGATTTCATCCGATTCTCTCTTGTGTTCTTGCTACTCTTCAAATTGTTCTTTGTGTTCTTGCGGTTTGTTCTTGATTCTACCAGTTCTACTTGCTTGAGATACTTTGTTCTTGAGTTGTTGAGGCGTGTGGAGTCTACTTACTGTCAAAGATTGAAGCTTTGTGGTGTGGCGAGTCTGAACAAGAGAAGATGGAAGGTGGAAAGCTAGTTACAGTTCCAGTTCAGTTAAAAGGAGGTGGAAATTACTTGTTGTGGTCTCGGCTTGTGAAGACTGCTGTGGGGAGGTTAGGGCTTTGGAAACCACATCACTGATGATGGTCCAGAACCAGTGACCAAGAAAACCAAGGAAGGTGAAGATGCAAAAAGCTTGCGGTTACTGCAGCTAAGAAGTGGATTCAAGAGGACCTCATGGTGTTGGTGATTCTTCAAGCTTCTCTTGAGGTTCCTATCCTAGAGAGTTACAGCTACTGTGAGACTCCTAAGCACTTATGGGAGACTCTCCAAAAGACATTTGGGAACATCTCCAACTTAAGCCGAGTCTTTGAGCTAAAGAGAACCATAAACACTCTTGCTCAAGGAGATGTGGAGCTTACTACACACATGGGAAAGTTCAAGTCAATGTGGACTGAACTTGAGAGCTTGAGGCCGAACACTACTGATGAGGAGACTCTTATGGAAAGGAGGGAACAAGATCAGGTGTTTGGTTTGCTAATGACTCTCAATCCGAGCTACAAGGATGTGATCAAGCATATCTTAAGGTCACAGAAGCTACCATCCATGGAGGAGGTTATGTCTCAACTCCAGAAGGAGGAAGGATCACTTGGCTTGTTTGGAGGGAAGGGTGAACTCACCATTGCTCATCAAGCTGAGGAGATACAAGCAAACAAAGCCGGGTACAAGAGTGGAGAAAGGTTTGGAGGGAGTTGTGATCACTGCAAGCGACAGGGTCATAAGAAGCATCAGTGCTGGATTCTTCATACTCACCTGAAGCCTACCAAGTTCAACCGAGACAGAGAAGCAAAGGCCCACCTTTCTGCTGAAGCAAGTGGAGCTGGATTATCCGGAACCACTCCTCATGTTCAAGCGGGTGAAAGTGAAGGAAAGGCCTTGGCATCTCATCACAGTGGAGGCAAGGGCATTGATCATGATGTGATCAAGAAGTCAGACATTGAGGCTCTCATCAGGGCACTCAAAGAGTCTGGTAACCCACTCGGAAACACTCTTGGTTACTCTTATACTGCTTAGAATAGTTCTAGTAAGACTGATAGGTTGCTAGACATGATCAAGAGTTCTCATGTTGTTCATCAAACTAGAAGTGTCTCGGATAGCTTGCTAGAATTGATAGGAAATGTGAGAAATGAAATTGACTTGCCTAGGACTCATCTTGCTAGAAACATGTTTAAACCTTTGATCATTGATTCTGGTGCATCTCATCACATGATTAGTGATAATCATCTCATTAAGGATATAGAACCTGCTCATGGTCATGTGTTGATTGCAAATGGGGATAAAGTTCCCATTAGAGGTGTTGGCAAGTTGAGATTGTTTGATAGGGATTCTAAGGCATTTTATATGCCCGAATTCACTTCAAACCTTCTATCTGTCAAGAAATGCACCACTGATCTTCATTGCAATGTCATCTTTAGTCCTAACGATGTGAAGTTTCAGGATATTGAAAGCAATAAGTTGATTGGACAAGGAGCAACCAAGGGAGATCTCTATTTGCTGGAAGATTTAAGTCCAATTCCGAGTTCTTGTTTTTCTTTTAATTCTGTTTCTTCTTTGAGTAAGGATGCATTGTGGCATGCTAGGCTAGGCCATCCTCATTCTAGAGCTTTAAGCTTAATGTTACCAGGTGTCATGTTTAATAAAGATTGTGAAGCTTGTATCTTGGGTAAACATTGTAAGACTGTCTTTCAAAGATCATCTACTCTTTATGAGAATTGTTTTGATCTTATTCATTCTGATGTGTGGACAGCTCCTTGTTTATCTAGGGATAGTTACAAGTATTTTGTCACTTTTATTGATGAAAAATCCAAATACACCTGGTTAACAATGATTAAAACAAAAGATAGGGTGCTAGATGCTTTTAAAAATTTCCAAGCATATGTTTCTAACCATTATAATGCCAAGATAAAGATTTTCAGGTCAGATAATGGTGGAGAGTATACTGGAAATGCTTTCAAAGATCACCTAGCCAAGCATGGGATTCTACATCAAACTAGTTGCCCATACACTCCTCAACAGAATGGAGTTGCTGAGAGGAAGAATAGGCACCTTATGGAAGTTGCAAGATCCATGATGTTTCACACCAGTGTCCCCAAGAGGTATTGGAGTGATGCTGTAATTGTTGCTTGTTATCTGATCAACAGGACACCAACCAAGATACTAGGAGATCAATCCCCATTTGAAGTATTAAACAAGAGTCGGCCAGTGTTGGAACACTTGAGAATCTTTGGCTGTGTGTGCTATGTGCTAATTCCTAGTGAGACCAGAAACAAGCTTGAAGCCAAGAGCACCAAGGCTATGTTCATTGGGTACTCTACAAGTCAAAAGGGTTACAAGTGTTTTGATACCAAGGCAAGAAGGATGTTGATCTCCCGGGATGTGAAATTCATGGAGGATAAGGGCTACTATGAGGGTGAGAACTGGAAGGATCTTGAGGATTTAACTCAGCAATCTGACAGAGCCAGGAGCTTGAGGATTATTATGGAGGGGCTAGGCATTGGAGTGTCCCAGGATCAGAGTAGTCAAGAACACACTACTCGGGAAGAACAAGATATCTCCCACCTTGAGCATGAGGGGGGAGATGAGCATGAGTCTGAAGCTGGAGGTCATGGAGATCAAGGCTCGGATCCTGCTCAAAGTGGAAGAAGATCAGATGATGAACCAGCTGGTGATAGTGAGAGAGGTCAAGTGGTTGATCAAACTGAACAAGAAGAGACTAATGAAGGTCAAGAAGAAGCTGGCAGTGAACAAGAAGTGACTGAACAGCAAGTGGAACAGCAAGTGGAAGTGCCTTTGAGAAGGAGCACTAGAGTAAGGAAAGATCCTTCCTCTTGGGTAAACACAAGAGTGTACTACAATGCCCAAGCAGTGGAGCATCCTTCTCAAGCTGTATGCTCCTTTGCCGAGTATCCTGAAGAACAATGTGCTTTCATGGTGAGCTTGGATGAGAGCTACGTTCCAAGAAGCTATGAAGAAGCTATGTTAATTCAAGAGTGGAGAGATTCAGTCAATGCAGAGGCTGATGCAATGATAAGAAATGACACTTGGTATGAAAGCAAGTTACCTAAAGGGAAGAGAGCAGTTTCATGCAAGTGGATCTTTACCATAAAGTATCTACCTAATGGTAAGATAGACAGGAGGAAGACTAGACTGGTAGCAAGGGGCTTTACACAAACTTATGGAGAAGACTACATAGATACATTTGCTCCAGTCGCCAAGCTTCATACTATCAGAGTAGTGCTGTCTCTTGCAGTCAACCTTGAGTGGGATCTATGGCAAATGGATGTGAAGAATGCCTTTCTTCAGGGGGAGCTAGAAGATGGAGTCTACATGCTACCACCACCAGGAATGGAAGGGATGGTAAAACCAGGAAATGTTTTAAGACTGAAGAAAGCTATCTATGGGTTGAAGCAATCACCAAGGGCTTGGTATCACAAGCTCAGCACCACTCTGAATGGTAAAGGATTCAGAAAGTGTGAGTTGGATCACACACTCTTCACTCTGGTTACACCAGGAGGTATCATTGTTATTCTTGTATATGTTTGATGATATTATCATTACTGGTTCTGATAAAACAGGTATACAAGATACCAAGGACTATCTCAAGTCTGTCTTTGACATAAAAGACTTGGGAGAGATGAAATATTTTCTTGGATTGAGTTGTGCAGGTCCAAGGAAGGCTTATTCATATCTCAAAGAAAATATGCACTTGATCTTTTGAAAGATGCAGGTGCTTATGGAGGAAAGACTGCCAAGATGCCCATGGAGGATGGGTACAAGATTCCAAGAGAGGGGGAGATGGAAGATAGCAAGCCATTTCATGATCCCAAGTTGTATAGGAAGCTGGTGGGGAAGCTGATTTACCTTACTATCACTCGGCCAGACATATGTTTTGCAGTGAATCAAGTCAGTCAACATATGCAACAACCCAAGGAGCATCATTGGAGAATGGTGGAGAGAGTGCTGATGTATATCAATGGAACTCAAGGGTTAGGTGTATGGATGGGGTGCAACAAGAGCACTGAAGTGGTTGGTTACTGTGATGCGGATTGGGCTGGTGATAGGAATGATAGGAAGTCTACAACCGGGTACTGCACCTTCATTGGAGGAACATGGTTACTTGGAAGAGCAAGAAGCAGAAGGTGGTGTCATGTTCAAGTGCTGAGGCTGAGTATAGAGCTATGCTGAAGCTTACTAATGAGCTAGTGTGGATCAAGGGGATCTTGAAGCACTTGGAGATCGAGCAAGCTACACCAATGACCATGCATTGTGACAATCAAGCTGCCATTCACATTGCTACAAACTCTGTGTTCCATGAGAGGACAAAACACATCGAGGTGGATTGTCACAAGGTAAGACAGATGATAGTTTTGGGAGTGATCTTGCCATGTTACACTAGAAGTGAAGATCAGTTGGCAGATGTATTCACCAAGGCAGCAAGGCAAAAGACAATGGAGTCCATACACATCAGGTTAGGACTCATTGATCTTTCACCCACTCATAGTCCCCTGATCATGAGGTCTTTACTCTTTTTCCCTCATCAAAGTTTTGTCCCAATGGGTTTTCTTTGATGAGGTTTTTAATGAGGAAGATCTCATGGTCCTTCCAAGCTCGACTTGTATCTTTATGATATAATTTATGGTGTTCTTGTCCAAATAATATGGTGTTCTTGAGAATCTTTACACAACCCGGAAGAGAAGAACTTTGTGGGTGAAGAGTTAGAGTACTAGGATCGTTGTGGTTTTAGACATGGAAGGAAGTATGCATATGAAAGTTGCTGTTGTGTTCAAGGGAACCAACTATCTTGTGTGGTCTCGGATGGTGAGAACCACAGTGGGTTGCAAGGGTTTATGGAGTCATATCACCAAGGGTGAAGCTCCAAAGCTCGGAGAGTTGAAGAGAGACAAGGAAGAAGTCTCAAGTGATGATGTAGAGAAGTGGGAGCAGGAAGATATGCTGGTGATGTCTGTCTTGCACGCTTCATTGGAACCATCCATCTTGGATGCTTATAGCTACTGTGAGTCAGCTAAGGAGCTATGGGATACCTTGAAAAAGGTGTATGGAAACACTTCAAACCTCAGTAGAGTCTTTGAAGTGAAGCAAGCAATCAATAGCCTTGCACAAGAAGACATGGAGTTCACTAAGCATCTCGGAAGGTTTAGGTCTCTATGGTCAGAGCTAGAGATGCTGAGGCCGACCACTACTGATGCTGAGGAGCTTAACAAGAGAAGGGAACAAGACAAGGTCTTTGGTCTATTGTTGACACTGAATCCAGCATACAATGGTCTCATTCAGCACATGTTGAGAGATGATGATCTCCCGGACTTGGAAGAAGTATGCTCTCGGATTCAAAAGGAGCAGGGCTCCATTGGCTTATTTGGAAGAAAGGGAGAGCTATCATTGGCTAATCAAGCATCTCAAGCTGAACATGGTGAAGGTCCGCAAGCTAATAAAGCCATACAAGGCAAGTATGAGAAGTTCAATGGGAATTGTGACCATTGTAAGAAGCATGGCCACAAGAAGAGTAGCTGCTGGATTCTCCACCCCCATTTGAAGCCAGCTAAGTTCATGAAGGACCGGGAAGCAAGAGCTCATATGTCAGAGTGTGCAAGTGGAGGATCAAGTGGAGCTGGTACTAGTAAGAGTCAAGAGGTGACAAGGGGAGATACTGGTGATGGGAAGTCTCTGGTAGCTTACTCTGGTGCACCTACCATCCGCAACAACTCTGATCAGGAATACATCAAGAGATCCGACCTTGATGCTCTCATAAAGCTCTTTAAGGAGAATGGTAACTCTGGTAACTACTTTGGTTATTCATTTGGTGCTAGGATGATAGATAATCCTGTGAATTTTGATAGCATTGATAGCATGGTTGATAAGTTGAAAGATATGCATAAGGTTCCTAGTATTGCTAGTCTTGCTAGGACTGATTATGATCATCATTTCAAACCATCTAGCATCCTTGCTCTCATTGCTAAGTCTCATGCATCAAAGCCATTGATAGTTGATTCTGGTGCATCTCATCACATGATAAGTGACACTAGGTTGATTAGAGACATTCTTCCTCATGATGGTCATGTGATGATTGCAAATGGTGATAGGATTCCTATTAGAGGAATAGGAAGTCTTAAACTATTTGATAAAGAGTCTAAAGCTCTTTATATGCCTGAGTTTGCTTCAAATTTGTTATCTGTTAAAAGATGTGCAACTGATTTGCAAATGTAATGTTATCTTTAGTCCTGATGATGTGAAGTTTCAGGATATTAAAAGCAGCAAGTTGATTGGAAAAGGAGTGACCAAAGGAGAACTATACTTACTTGAAGATCTTGCTCCTATTTCAAGCTTTAGCTGTTCTTTTACTTCAACTTCTGCTACTAGTTTAAGCAAAGATGCATTGTGGCATGCTAGACTAGGACACCCTCATAATAAGGCTTTTAAACTGATGTTGCCAGGTGTTTCTTTTGAGAATAATGATTGTGAGGCTTGTATTTTAGGCAAGCATTGTAAAACTGTTTTTCCAAACTCTTCTACTGTTTATGAGAACTGTTTTGATCTTATTCACTCTGATGTTTGGACTGCTCCTTGCTTGTCTAGAGATTCTCATAAGTATTATGTCTCTTTCATTGATGAAAAATCTAAATACACCTGGCTAACACTTATTCCAACCAAAGATAGGGTGCTTGATGCATTTAAAAATTTTCAAGCTTATGTGACTAACCAATATCATGCCAAGATTAAAATTCTCAGGTCTGATAATGGTGGGGAGTACACTGGAAATGCCTTCAAGCAACACCTCTCTTCTCATGGAATCTTGCAGCAAACAAGTTGTCCTTACACACCTCAACAGAATGGTGTAGCTGAAAGAAAGAACAGGCACCTCATGGAAGTGGCAAGGACATTGATGCTCCAGTCTAAGGTTCCTAAGAGATTTTGGAGTGATGCTGTGGTCACAGCATGCTATCTGATCAACCGAACTCCTACACTGGTCTTGAAAGGGCAGGCTCCATTTGAGGTATTGAACAACTACAAACCTTCCTTGGAGCATATGAGAGTGTTTGGATGTTTGTGCTATGTGATGGTGCCTAGTGAGTTGAGAAACAAGCTGGAAGCAAGAAGCAAGAAGGCAATGTTTGTGGGATATTCCCACACACAAAAGGGGTACAAATGCTATGATTCTGACACAAGAAGAGTGTTAGTATCAAGAGAAGTGAAGTTCATAGAAGAAAGAGGTTATTATGAGGAGCAGAATCAGGAAGATTTGAAGGATCTTACCTCAGATAGAGCTTCTACATTGAGAACCATCTTAGAGGGGCTTGGAATCAATATGACCCAGGATCAGTCTCGGGTAAATACAGCAAGAACACCACCAAGAGGTCAAGAAGTGGATCAGGAACCTACCAACCTTGATCATGTGGGGGGAGAGAGTTCAACTGAAGAAGAGAGCTCGGGTGGTTCTCATGATCAAGGTGTGGCAGCTAGTGATGGAGCTGAAGAAAGTCAGCCAACTGCTAGTGAAGAAAGTGGGGAAGTATCTGAACCAGTGGTGCAAGAACAAGAGCAATCCGAGCCAGTAATACAAGATGTTCCAGCACCAGCTTTGAGAAGGAGCACAAGAGTTAAGAGGGATGCATCCAATTGGGTAAACACTAGAGTGTACTACAATGCCCAGGCTGTGGAGCATCCTTCTCAAGCTGTGTGTTCCTTTGCTCAATATCCAGAAGAGCATTGTGCTTTTCAAGTGAGCTTGGATGAGAGTTATGTTCCAAGAAGCTATGAAGAAGCAATGCTTATACAAGAGTGGAGAGACTCAGTCAATGCTGAAGCAGATGCTATGATCAAGAATGATACATGGTATGAGAGTGCCTTGCCAAAGGGAAAAAGAGCTGTATCTAGTAGGTGGATCTTTACTATCAAGTATCTACCAAATGGAAAGATAGATAGGCGCAAGACAAGATTGGTAGCAAGAGGGTTCACTCAAACATATGGAGAGGACTACATTGATACATTTGCACCAGTGGCCAAACTCCATACAATCCGAGTGGTCTTATCATTGGCAGTGAACCTTGAGTGGGATCTTTGGCAAATGGATGTCAAGAATGCTTTTCTACAAGGAGAGCTAGAAGATGAAGTATACATGTTGCCACCTCCTGGTCTTGAGCATCTAGTGAAGAAGGGAAATGTTTTGAGATTAAAGAAGGCAATCTTGAGATTTTTATAAGAGTATACTGGTTTGTGTTTGATGAATCCTCAATGAGGAGATGAGAGAAAGAACTTGCGGTTTGAGCTTAAGAGATTAGGAGTTTGTTTAGGTGTGTGATGATGAGAGATTAAAGAGACTAAGAGACTTAGAACCAGACTAGAGATTAGTAACCAGAGACTTAAGACTATGAAGAAGAAAGGGGATTCCCCCACATTCAGCTTATCTTATACAATCGCAAGCATTTAGCTTATATACACCAGGTTTTACACTTAAACCCTAAGCTAAAGATAAGTAATGGACAGTGGAGATCATATGATTGAATTAATGGATGAGATGTGGTCTTGAGCTAGCTGGCGAGATTGACTTAAAGAAGAGGCTGTGATTGCTTCATTTTGAATGAAGGGAGGAGATTGGGTCTTTGCTGTAAAGGTAAAGTGCCTTTACCTTTCCAGCTTGCACACAGCATCTCTTATCCTCTTGTGGCATATTCCCTTTGCTGATTTAAACACTCCAACGGTCACAATGTTTAAACCTCAGCGCCCACACATTGCACTTCATTCTTCTCTTGCTTGCTTCTCAAGTTTGCGCCCTCACTTTGCACTCAACTTCATTTTTCTTTTTCTTGCTTTCTTCTCAAGCTTGCTCCCTCACTTTGCACATTCTGATAATGTGCCCACACTTTGCACAATCTGATCTTGTGCAACTCCTTATCATGATAATGTTTGTGCCCACACATTGCACATAACATTATCATGATACTTCTTTAACCTTAGCTACGCCCAGACTTTGCACATCCTCCTATTTCCATCTTTACATCTCCAAACCCTCATATCTGATCTCTGTAAGTCTTCTATAGACTCCACTTCCAACTCATAGATGCTTCAGACTTCTTCTAAAGCTCAACTGAACTCTTCCGGAGATAACCTGAAGCTTGCCCTATTTATGCACAAGCTTCTTTTCTTTTCTTCAGTTCAACACTCCCCCTCAAGCTTAACTCTAAGATCCTGAGTTAAGCTTGGAACCCTGAAGAGCTTCCTCATTAAAAACCTCACCAAGGAAAACCCAGTGGGACAAAACCTTGATGAGGGAAAAAGAGTAAAGTCTCCAAGGCCCGGGGATTGGCCAGTGATTCTTTGTACCTTACCATCAATGTAAGGGATTCAAAGAATCACTTGGATCATGGCCTCATGTGATGGACAAGGTTCGTTCATCACTCTCCTTGCTCCATCACCAACACTTCTTGTATCTCATCTTTGGACAGACCTTGTTGCTCCCCCTTTCTCACAACCTTCTTGTTGTGATCAAGTGCTTGCTTCTCCTGATCTTCCTTGATAGATACATACCGAGCCTTGGTTGCTTCTTCTCCTTGAGTCACCACCATGTTACTGAAACCATATGAGAATGCTTCAGCTGTTGTACCAAGCACCTCACTCTAGAAGCCGCCTTGGAGATTGCTTCACCCATTCTTCATCTTGCTTCATAACTGATCTGCTCCTCTTCTTGAAT
Organism: Raphanus sativus; assembly: GCF_000801105.2. Lineage (NCBI taxonomy): Eukaryota > Viridiplantae > Streptophyta > Magnoliopsida > Brassicales > Brassicaceae > Raphanus > Raphanus sativus. The sequence goes on from NW_026615663.1 coordinate 10,127, forward strand.
AACCACCAAGTACTCTCCTTGATCAGATCATGTCTCAACACTCCCCCTCAAGCTTGACCATGTGGAACAAGTCAAGCTTGGAAGGATTGCACACATGATCTGCATCACACTCCATTGCAACACCTTGAACTCGCCATCTTGATTGGATTGCTTGTGGAAGCTTCATCTCATCAGTCACCTCAACTCTTGAAGCCGCACTGATTGAGTCTCATCTTCCCACAGCCAAGAACCCTCTGAAAGCTCTCTTGTCTAGACACGCCACTGCCTAAACCCAAATGGCTCCTTCTTCAGCTGCTTGCAATGGCTCCTCTTGAACCGCTTGATAGCTCACTTAACTCCCCTCCTCAAGCTTGGATTAGATTTGGGATCCAAGCTTGCAAGTGAGCTTCAGTGGCTTCAAGCATCAGTGGCGCATCACCACTCTCTTCACCCTTCTCCATTGAACCCCAATGGCAACAACTTCTTCCTCTTTCACCCGGATGGATAGTGAACCAAGAACACTTCTTGTGAAACCTGAAACATCACTAAACTCCAGCAAAGATAAAAAACACAATATGAGTTCAAACCTTGACTAATCATCAAGTTTGATCTCCACACTGTCTCAAGCTTTGCATATGATTGAAACAAGCATTAGCAAGTTCATATCATTGCAAGCTCCATCACAAGTACAAGCAAGATCACACTAGAATCAATGCAAGCTACTTATGCAATTTTTAAACTCTGCCTTACCTACATCTTGGCTATGAATCCAAGTGTATCAACCTAAGGCAGACAAGACAAAGATGCAACAACTTCTCGGCTTCAATACATGTATGCAATGCATCACTATGAACCGGAGCTTTGCATACAAATCACACACCATGCTCCAACCTTGACAGAATCTATTCATGTATGCATGCTGGAGAAGACTATTATCTATCATCCTAACAATACACATCACTAAGAAACAGGCTGAGCACTTTTAAACAACTCTCTAGCAATTTTAAAACACATTTCTCAACCGCAAAACACAACTCAACCATGGCTTAGGACTGGTTTATAAGATGCAATCTTCACTTAGCAATCTTTAAACCATCCGGCCTTCAAACAATCACAACATCACAACCAGATACCACATGCTTAAATAACAAGATAGGTTTCATGAATCGCTCACTCAAGGAACCAGGTTGGTTCCTTTAATATTCATGATGAACCGGCCATGACTCTTGTGGACTATTGAAGCTTGGATCGTCACCCATCTTCTTCTCCTTCAGTTCATGGCCACCATCTTGTTTCTTTTCACTCACAGACCCCTCCTTTCTTCATGCTTCTAACTCGCCACTCTATATCTTCAAGGAAAGCTACCACCTTTCTTCTTGAGATGAACTCGCCACTTCATTTCCAAGAGAAAGCTTTCACCTTTCTCCTTGGATATGAGAAGAACAGCTCGCTTGGATAAAGCTCCCAAGCTTTGGTTGATCAGACCACTTCTTGTTCTTGTATCCAAGTGTTTCCTGTCTTCATGGACGCCTTGAGTTGGTGAGAACAACCGCAGCTAGCTTCTGGACACCAAGGATGAACACATCTTCCACTTGAGATATTGAACATCCGCATGACTCCATTGCTTCAAACGACATGAGAGGAGAGACTTGAGGGTTGCGGAAGCTTTGAACCAGATTCGAGAGAACCTGGCTCTGATACCATGAGATTTTTATAAGAGTATACTGGTTTGTGTTTGATGAATCCTCAATGAGGAGATGAGAGAAAGAACTTGCGGTTTGAGCTTAAGAGATTAGGAGTTTGTTTAGGTGTGTGATGATGAGAGATTAAAGAGACTAAGAGACTTAGAACCAGACTAGAGATTAGTAACCAGAGACTTAAGACTATGAAGAAGAAAGGGGATTCCCCCACATTCAGCTTATCTTATTACAATCGCAAGCATTTAGCTTATATACACCAGGTTTTACACTTAAACCCTAAGCTAAAGATAAGTAATGGACAGTGGAGATCATATGATTTGAATTAATGGATGAGATGTGGTCTTGAGCTAGCTGGCGAGATTGACTTAAAGAAGAGGCTGTGATTGCTTCATTTTGAATGAAGGGAGGAGATTGGTCTTTGCTGTAAAGGTAAAGTGCCTTTACCTTTCCAGCTTGCACACAGCATCTCTTATCCTCTTGTGGCATATTCCCTTTGCTGATTTAAACACTCCAACGGTCACAATGTTTAAACCTCAGCGCCCACACATTGCACTTCATTCTTCTCTTGCTTGCTTCTCAAGTTTGCGCCCTCACTTTGCACTCAACTTCATTTTTCTTTTTCTTGCTTTCTTCTCAAGCTTGCTCCCTCACTTTGCACATTCTGATAATGTGCCCACACTTTGCACAATCTGATCTTGTGCAACTCCTTATCATGATAATGTTTGTGCCCACACATTGCACATAACATTATCATGATACTTCTTTAACCTTAGCTACGCCCAGACTTTGCACATCCTCCTATTTCCATCTTTACATCTCCAAACCCTCATATCTGATCTCTGTAAGTCTTCTATAGACTCCACTTCCAACTCATAGATGCTTCAGACTTCTTCTAAAGCTCAACTGAACTCTTCCGGAGATAACCTGAAGCTTGCCCTATTTATGCACAAGCTTCTTTTCTTTTCTTCAGTTCAACAAATCTATGGTCTCAAACAATCTCCTAGAGCTTGGTACCACAAACTGAGCACAACCTTGAATGGTAGAGGTTTCAGGAAGTCAGAACTTGATCATACTCTCTTTACACTGGTCACACCCTCAGGTATCATTGTAATCCTTGTATATGTAGATGATATTATCATCACTGGTTCTGATAAAACAGGTATCAAGGCTACTAAGGAGTTTCTAAAGTCTGTCTTTGATATTAAAGACTTAGGGGAGATGAAATACTTCCTTGGTATTGAGTTGTGTAGAGCTAAGGAAGGATTGTTTATCTCTCAAAGGAAATATACACTTGATCTTTTGAAAGATGCAGGTGCATATGGAGGCAAGGTAGCTAAGATGCCCATGGAGGATGGGTACAAGGTTCCACGTGAGGGGGAGATTGAAGATAGCAAACTCTTCCATGATCCCAAGCTTTATAGAAAGCTTGTTGGTAAGTTGATCTACTTAACAATCACTCGGCCTGATATTTGTTTTGCTGTGAACCAGGTGAGCCAGCATATGCAAGCTCCAAAAGAGCATCACTGGCGCATGGTGGAAAGACTATTGATGTATCTGAATGGTACACAAGGTCTTGGAGTTTGGATGGGTTGCAATAAGAGTACAGAAGTTGTGGGCTATTGTGATGCTGATTGGGCAGGAGATAGAGCTGATAGAAGATCAACCACTGGCTACTGTACTTTCATTGGTGGGAACTTGGTTACTTGGAAGAGTAAGAAGCAGAAGGTGGTCTCTTGTTCTAGTGCTGAAGCCGAGTACAGAGCCATGCTGAAGCTGACCAATGAGCTTGTATGGATCAAGGGGATTCTGAAGCATTTAGAGATTGATCAAGCTACACCAATGACTATGCATTGTGATAACCAAGCAGCTATCCACATTGCATCCAACTCAGTGTTCCATGAGAGGACAAAGCATATAGAGGTTGATTGCCACAAGGTCAGACAGATGATTGTGCTTGGGGTTATCTTACCATGCTACACAAGAAGTGAAGATCAGTTGGCTGATGTGTTCACCAAGGCTGCAAGGCAGAAGACAATGGAGTCCATCCATATCAGGTTGGGCCTCATTGATTTGAGCAAGAGGAGCTGATCCCCTTAGCTATGAGGTCTTCACTCTTTTTCCCTCATCAAGGTTTTGTCCCAAAGGGTTTTCCTTGGTGAGGTTTTTAATGAGGAAGATCTCATGGCTTTCCAAGCTTGACTTGTTTCACATGGTCAAGCTTGAGGGGGAGTGTTGAGTTGAGGTGATTATATTTATGAGATAGAGAAGAAGGTAACATGGAAAGGAGAAGAGGAGAAAGAGCTCAAGTTACTATTTGGGTGGTTACTATTACAGTAACTTTAAGCTACTGTGGTAAAAGAGGAGTTACTGAGGTAAATGGGTAAATGGAGAAGAGAAGAGATAAGGAGATGTCAAATACTCTTAACCAAGGAGAAGGTAAGAGAGGGAAGCTTGTGACCGTTGTAGATCAAGTAGAGGCTCGCCATGACAGCCTGTACAAGGCTGGAAAGGCAAAGAGGATCTAGTCAAGATGCTAAAGGCATCAAGCATGTGAAGCATACTGTCCAAGCATTTCAAATGAGGCGCCTACTCTTCCCTTGACTCCACATGATTAGAATAGTGCTTAAGACTCTCTTTACTTGTCGAAACCATAGTTAGCCTCTCACTATATATTTGTAAACCCTCACTCATTATCAATCAATGAAAGTTATGTCTCTGGTTACTATTACATCTAGTTACTATTACATCTGAGAATCATTTCTAGACTTTTCAATCTCTTAATCTCTCTTTAGTCTCCTTTAATCTTCTTTTACACTCAGATCATACAAAATAATATGGTATCAGATCTTCCTCATTAAAAACCTCACCAAGGAAAACCCATTGGGACAAAACCTTGATGAGGGAAAAAGAGTGAAGACCTCATAGCTAAGGGGATCAGCTCCTCTTGCTCAAATCAATGAGGCCCAACCTGATATGGATGGACTCCATTGTCTTCTGTCTCGCAGCCTTAGTGAACACATCAGCTAACTGATCTTCACTTCTTGTGTAGCATGGTAAGATCACTCCAAGTACAATCATCTGCCTGACCTTGTGGCAATCAACCTCAATGTGCTTGGTCCTCTCATGGAACACTGAGTTGGATGCAATGTGAATAGCTGCTTGGTTATCACAATGCATGGTCATTGGTGTAGCTTGATCAATCTCTAGATGCTTCAGAATCCCCTTGATCCATACAAGCTCATTGGTTAGCTTCAGCATGGCTCTGTACTCGGCTTCAGAACTAGAAACATGAGACCACCTTCTGCTTCTTACTCTTCCAAGTAACCAAGTTCCCACCAATGAAAGTACAATAGCCAGTGGTTGATCTTCTATCAGCTCTATCTCCTGCCCAATCAGCATCACAATAGCCCACCACCTCTGTACTTTTGTTGCAACCCATCCAAACTCCAAGACCTTGTGTACCATTCAGATACATCAATAGTCTTTCCACCATGCGCCAGTGATGCTCCTTTGGAGCTTGCATATGCTGACTTACCTGATTCACAGCAAAACATATATCAGGCCGAGTGATTGTCAAGTAGATTAACTTACCAACAAGCTTTCTATAAAGCTTTGGATCATGGAAGAGGTTGCTATCTTCAATCTCCCCCTCACGTGGGACCTTGTACCCATCCTCCATAGGCATTTTATCCACTTTGCCTCCATATGCACCTGCATCTTTCAAAAGATCAAGTGTATATTTCCTTTGAGAGATAAACAATCCTTCCTTGGCTCTGCACAACTCAATACCAAGGAAGTATTTCATCTCTCCTAGATCTTTAATGTCAAAGACAGACTTGAGATACTCCTTTGTTTCCTTGATACCTGTTTTATCAGAACCAGTGATGATAATATCATCAACATACACAAGGATTACAATGATACCTGAGGAGGTGACCAATGTAAAGAGAGTATGATCAAGTTCTGACTTCCTGAACCCTCTACCATTCAAGGTTGTGCTCAGCTTGTGGTACCAAGTTCTAGGAGATTGCTTGAGACCATAGATTGCTTTCTTCAGTCTCAACACATTTCCTTTCTTCACTAGATGCTCAAGACCAGGTGGTGGCAACATATACACTTCATCTTCAAGTTCTCCTTGTAGAAAAGCATTCTTTACATCCATTTGCCATAGATCCCACTCTAGATTCACTGCCAATGAAAGAACCACTCGGATTGTATGAAGCTTAGCTACTGGAGCAAATGTATCAATGTAATCTTCTCCATAGGTTTGAGTAAATCCTCTTGCCACCAATCTTGTCTTGCGCCTGTCTATCTTTCCATTTGGAAGATACTTGATAGTGAAGATCCATTTACTTGATACAGCTCTCTTCCCTTTAGGTAAGGAACTCTCATACCATGTGTCATTCTTGATCATGGCATCAGCCTCTGCATTGACTGAGTCTCTCCATTCTTGTATCAGCATAGCTTCCTCAAAACTTCTTGGTACATAGCTCTCATCCAAGCTTACTTGAAATGCACAATGTTCTTCCGGGAAGTGAGCAAAAGAACACACAGCTTGGGAGGGATGCTCCACAGCCTGGGCATTGTAGTACACTCTTGTGTTTACCCAGTTGGAAGCATCTCTCTTAACTCGTGTGCTCCTTCTCAAGACTTGTTCTGGTTCCTGCTCTTGCAATGGTACTTGATCTCCATGCTGAGGTGAACTCTCCACTTGTGCATCTCCACTTTCTTCAAGCTGACTCTCTTCAGCTCCACCATGCTGATCACTTGGTTCCCCACTTTGATCATGAGAACCACCTTGATCATGAGAGCCAGAGCTTTCCTCTCCACTTGAGCTATCTCTGGTCTCACTTCCTGAACTTTCTCTGGTTTGATTCCCCCCCACATGATCAAGGTGGGGACTATGTTGACTCGGACCAGGCACTCCTTGCTCTCTTGTTGCTGATCCCATACTCTGATCCTGGGTCATATTGATTCCAAGACCCTCCAAGATGGTTCTCAATGTAGCAGCTCTATCCGAGGTAAGATCCTTCAAATCTTCCTGATTCTGCTCCTCATAGTAACCTCTTTCTTCTATGAACTTGACTTCTCTTGATACTAACACTCTTCTTGTGTCAGAATCATAACACTTGTACCCCTTTTGACTTGAGGAATACCCAATAAACATAGCCTTCACACTCCTAGCTTCAAGTTTGTTTCTCATCTCTCCAGGTACCATCACATAACAGAGGCAACCAAACACTCTCATATGCTCCAAAGAAGGCTTGTACTTGTTCAAGACCTCAAAAGGAGCTTTCCCTTTCAGCACCAAAGTAGGGGTTCGGTTGATCAAGTAACAAGCTGTAGTCACAGCATCACTCCAGAACTTCTTAGGAACTCTAGACTGAAGCATCATTGTTCTTGCTACCTCCATGAGTGATATAAGACTCGGGGGGAAGCCTGTGAAAGGTGGTGGAGATGGATCCTCAAGCTGGCTTTCACGCACTCTCTTGAGAACAAAGGATGGTTGAAGGTGATGGCACTTGACTAGATGGATCAAGTGGTGTGGGATCTAACAAGCTGGCTATAACGCACTCTCTTGTTGGACCGGTTAATGAGATTGATGATGGAATGAGGAACACCACAAGGATGATGGGAGATCCTTGATACAGTTCGAACTCTTACTGCTTGAATCACACAAGGAGGAAGAGAGTTGGCGGCTTGCTTAGGGGGCAAACTGACTCATATATTGATTAGGTAAAAAGTTGTGTCTTACAAAGCTGCGTGTGGGACTTTATTAATAGTCCATCAGCTGTGACCTAAACGGTCGACTCAAAGAAAGCAAAGACTCAAAACAACAGGACTTGTGAAGCAAAGGAAACAAAACAGCAAAACAACTAACTATGCCCCGTTTAAACTATAAAAGGAAAGTGCATAAAAATAAAAGACAAAGAGACCTAAACTAGTCTTGGTCTCGAACCTTGGATGCTGCTGAGATGGGAGAGTTCTAGGAACCACTAGACTGACCCATCTTACCTGCACAAATCGTAAATAATGAAAACACTTCCCTTGGTTCATGGTTGAACTCCCTTGATGTGTTCTTGAAGTTGAGCACGCTTGGATCATTCTTGAAAGGTATCTTGTCTTGCTCTTCTTCTTCAAGTTCTTCCTCACTCTTCTCTTCATTATCTTCAGCTTCTATCTTGTTGGTTTCTTGAAGGAGGGGTTCTTCTTCAACTTCAGTTCCTGCCAAGTAAACATTTGAATCAGCTCCATTCATATAAGCTGGCTTACCTTGAGTGATATTGAGTTGCGCAAAGGCATTGCTCAAGTCATCACTTGTCGTGTTGATATGTCCTCTCTTGGGTGGATCAGCTAGAATCTTAGGTGGTGGCTCAGCTAAGCTATCTAAGATAGCTTGGACCGCAAGTGCAAAGCCTTGGTTAAGTCTTCTTTGCTTGGATCGGGTCATGGGTCCTTCAGATGCCTTGGGAATGGTTATGGTGTCCTGGTTGTGGTCGATGACCTCATCATTCCCTCCCCCTTCAGAAGGTTTTGACCTCAAAACTGAATCATCTGCAAGATAAGGGGTTAAATCCGCAACATTAAAAGTATGAGAGATGTTAAACTCATCAGGCAATTCCAAAAGATAAGCATTGTCATTGATCTTTTCTAGCACACGGAATGGACCATCTCCCCTTGGAGCTAGCTTAGAACTCCTTTTCTGTGGGAACCTCTCCTGCCTCATGTGGATCCACACCCACTCTCCTGGTTCAAAGTTCATGGGTTTGCGCCTCTTATCAGCATTCCTCTTGTACTCCTCAGTTTTCTTGATGACATTTTCCTTAGCTTGCTGGTGTATCTTCTTGATTGCTTCTCCTCTCTTTAAACCATCCTGATTAATTTGCTCAACTTGTGGTATTGGCTTAAGATCCAAAGGGGTTAGTGGATTAAATCCATAAACAACTTCAAAAGGAGACATCTTAGTAGCAGAATGTGTAGCATGGTTATAAGCAAATTCAATCAATGGAAGGCAATCTAACCAAGTACTTAAGTTGCGACCAAGAGTGACTCTAAGTAAAGTGGATAGGGTCCGGTTTACCACTTCAGTTTGTCCATCCGTTTGAGGATGACAAGTTGTGGAGAAGAGTAACTTGGTTCCTAGCTTCTTCCACAAGGTTCTCCAGAAATGACCCAAGAACTTGGTATCTCTATCAGATACAATGGTCCTTGGTATCCCATGTAAGCGCACCACTTCTTTAAAGAACAAGTCTGCGGTTTGAGATGCATCATTGGACTTGTCACAGGGTATGAAGTGAGCCATCTTTGAGAACCGGTCCACCACCACAAAGATTGAATCCTTGTGTCTTATCTTGGGCAAACCTAAAACAAAATCCATAGAAATATCCTCCCAAGGAGCATTAGGAATTGGTAAAGGTAAGTATAAACCGTGAGGATGTGACCTGGACTTGGCTTTGTGGCAAGGAACACATCTTGCACAATGTCTCTCAACGTCTCTCTTGAGATGTGGCCAAAAGAAGTGATCAGTAACGATAGCCAAGGTCTTGTCTACTCCAAAATGACCCATAAGACCTCCACCGTGTGCTTCTTGAAGTATAAGGTCTCTCATGGAACTTTGGGGAATGCACAGCCTCTTATCCCTAAATAGAAACCCTTCATGCAAGTGATAGGATTGGAAAGCTCCTTTCCCACATGATTGGAAGGCTTCTTTCAGCTCCGGATCATCTTTGTATAGCTCCTTGATGTGCTCAAACCCTAGTACCTTGGCATCCAGGGTAGTGATCAAAGCATGTCTTCTTGATAAGGCATCAGCTACCACATTTTCCTTCCCCTTCTTGTACTTGATTACATATGGAAAGGTCTCAATAAACTCCAACCACTTAGCATGTCTTCTCTTAAGTGAAGTCTGGCCTCTTAAGTGCTTGAGGGTTTCATGATCAGTATGGATAATGAACTCCTTGGACCTTAAGTAGTGTTGCCAAGTTTCCAAAGCTCTAACCAATGCATATAACTCCTTGTCATACGTAGGGTAGTTGAGGGTTGCTCCACTTAGCTTCTCACTGAAAAAGGCTACTGGTTTCTTCCTTTGATGTAGCACGGCTCCTATACCCACTCCTGAGGCATCACACTCTACTTCAAACATCTCGTCAAAGTCAGGTAGAGCTAGCACTGGTGCGTGAGTTAGCTTGTACTTCAAGGCATTGAAAGCAGCTTCTTGTAGCTCTCCCCATGAGAAAGCAACATTCTTCTTGATCACAGCAGTCAATGGAGCAGCTATGGTACTGAAATCTCTAACAAAGCGCCTGTAGAAACTAGCCAAACCATGGAAGCTCCTAACATGTGCAATGGATGTTGGAAGAGGCCACTCTTGTATGGCCTTGATCTTCTCCTCATCCACCTGTAATCCCTGTTTACTCACTACAAAGCCTAAGAAAACAAGCTGATCAGTACAAAAGGTGCACTTCTTTAGGTTGGCATATAAACCTTCCTTCCGAAGTGTAAGCAACACAAGTTCTAGATGTTTTAGATGTTCATCTAAGCTCTTAGAGTAAATAAGTATATCATCAAAATAGACAACCACAAATTTACTTATGAATGATCTAAGAACCTGGTTCATGAGCCTCATGAAAGTGCTTGGTGCATTGGTTAGTCCAAAGGGCATAACCAACCACTCATATAGACCTTGCTTGGTCTTGAAGGCAGTCTTCCACTCATCTCCTTCACGCATCCTTACTTGATGGTAACCACTTCTCAAATCTATCTTGGAAAAGATAGTTGCTCCACTAAGCTCATCAAGCATGTCATCTAGGCGTGGGATTGGGTGTCGGTATTTGATGGTGATGTTGTTGATGGCACGGCAATCTACACACATCCTCCATGATCCATCCTTCTTGGGAACTAGAAGAACTGGTACTGCACATGGGCTTAGACTCTCTCGGATGTACCCTTTGTTCATCAAGTCTTGAACTTGTTTTTCTAGCTCCTTGGTCTCCTCCGGATTCATTCTGTATGCTGGTTTGTTTGGCAAAGCTGAGCCTGGCACGAGATCAATCTGGTGCTCAATCCCTCTGATTGGAGGTAATCCAGCTGGGATCTCTTCAGGGAACAAGTCTTGAAACTTGTCTAGCACGGCTTGAGCTGGTTTAGGAACTTGTTGAGCTTCTGAGCTTCCTGTACTTAAACATTCCTTTAAAACCATTAGTAGTACAGTGCCTTGAGCACTCAAGGTCTTTAAGACAGCACCAGGAGAAATCATAAGGTTAGTTTTACTTACCTGGTCTTCCTTGTTCATCTTAGTTTGTAACTCATGCACCTCAGATGGACTCAAAGGGGCTAAGTTGTACTTACGGTCCTTGAACTTGAAAGAGTAGTAGTTGGTGCGTCCATTGTGAAAGGTGGCTCTATCAAATTGCCAAGGTCTCCCCAGCAGTATGTGTCCGGCTTGCATTGGTACCACATCACAAACTACTTCATCTTGGTACTTACCAATACTAAAAGATATCTTTGCTTGCTCAGTGACCTTCAGCTCAGTCTTGTTGTCTAACCATTGCAACCTATAGGGCCGAGGGTGCTTGGTTGTCTCAAGACCTAACCTGTCCACCATATACTTGCTAGCCACGTTAGTACAAGATCCTCCATCTATAACCAAGTTACATACCTTAGCCTTGATGGTGCAGCGAGTGTGGAAGAGGTTCTCTCTTTGAGCTTTCTCTTCAGGATTGGTCATTGTACTTAGTACTCTCCGAGTGACCAACAACTCTCCAGTGTCCGGATACTCTACTTCTTCTCCAGAGTCCATTGCTTCCATTTCAGCTTCATCTTGAGACTCATAGTCTCCATTGGTGGTGATAGTCATGACTCGTTGGTTTGGGCACTCCCTAGCCATGTGACCTCGTCCCTGACATCTAAAACAAGTAACATCTCTAGCTCTTTGATTGTTAGTACTTTTGTTTTGATCTTGTCTAGGACCCTTGTTTGAATCATCACCCTTACTCTTGAACCGAGAATCAATCTCTACAGCTTTACCTTTGTCATTCGGTTTGTTGACATTAGAAGTCCAAGGTTGTGAGTTTCTAGACCTACTAGTAGCGGTCTTACGCTTGATTTGCTTCTCAACCTGCACAGCTAAGTGCATTAGTTCATGTAAACCACTATATTGAGCTCTTTCTACCTTCCTGGAGATACGCTCTTGAAGTCCATCAATGAATTGAGCCATCAAAGCTTCCTCAGATTCTTCTAACTCCAGTGAGTTCATCAGCTTCTCAAACTCTTCAAAGTATTCTTCTACTGACCTATTACCTTGAGACAACTTGCGAAAACGTTTTTGTAAGTCTCTATGATAGTAATCAGGAACATATCTTAACCTTAGGAGATACTTCATGTCAGCCCAAGTTGTGACAGCTCCAAAGCGGTTCCTCCTCCTCTCAGCTACAGTTCTGTCCCACCAGGCAAGTGCATTCTCGGTGAGTTGAGCAGCTGCTAAGGCAACCTTCTTGTGCTCTCCGTAGCCATAGCACTCAAAGATGTACTCTAAGCGCTTCTCCCAATCCATGTAAGCTTCTGGATCAGACTTTCCTGTAAAAATAGGGGGAACAATTTTAATGTCTTTATTGTGCTCCCTATGATTAGCTTCCCTAGCACGGTTGTGTCTAAGTGGATCCTGTCTCCTAGGATTGCGGTTCTGGAGAGGGTCATCATCATCTAAGCTCGGCATGCTTTCATCATCTCCTTGCTCTCCATCTTCATCTTCATGGATGGGGTTTTGGTTGCGGATTGGAACTCTCCTTTGAGGTTGCTCCAACCGGTTCAAGCGAGTGTTGATCTGCTGGCCAAGCTCCCCTACAACAGCCCTCAACTCTTCTCTCATGGCAGCCATGATCTGCTCCATGGTTGGAGGGTTAGCCCCGTTGTTGGCGTTCTCATCTCCCATGTTTTGGTTTGGTTCCTTGCTAGTCACTCAACAAAAACAACAAAATATCAAAGCACCAACGGTAACTAGAATTTAAATATGAAACTTTGAAACAAACGAAATATAAAAGGGAGATCTTTTGGGGTTTTGAAAGTTTTTAAATGAAAAGGAAAGACAATACTCGATAAATCTAGGAAAGGAAACTAAATCAACTAGGAAAACTTGCGTGATCAACAATAAGGAAAGAACAAGATATTTTTGGGTTTTCGAAATTTTTATGAATCAAAAGGGCGAATGCAACAAGAACAAGTAAACTTTTTATGGGTTTTGGTTTATGAAACTAAAAGAAAAAATCGAAGAACAAGAAACAAAGATAAGGGTAAGAACAACCAAAGGATGGATCCTTTGGCTCTGATACCAAAATGATATAAGACTCGGGGGGAAGCCTGTGGAAGGTGGTGGAGATGGATCCTCAAGCTGGCTTTCACGCACTCTCTTGAGAACAAAGGATGGTTGAAGGTGATGGCACTTGACTAGATGGATCAAGTGGTGTGGGATCTAACAAGCTGGCTATAACGCACTCTCTTGTTGGACCGGTTAATGAGATTGATGATGGAATGAGGAACACCACAAGGATGATGGGAGATCCTTGATACAGTTCGAACTCTTACTGCTTGAATCACACAAGGAGGAAGAGAGTTGGCGGCTTGCTTAGGGGGCAAACTGACTCATATATTGATTAGGTAAAAAGTTGTGTCTTACAAAGCTGCGTGTGGGACTTTATTAATAGTCCATCAGCTGTGACCTAAACGGTCGACTCAAAGAAAGCAAAGACTCAAAACAACAGGACTTGTGAAGCAAAGGAAACAAAACAGCAAAACAACTAACTATGCCCCGTTTAAACTATAAAAGGAAAGTGCATAAAAATAAAAGACAAAGAGACCTAAACTAGTCTTGGTCTCGAACCTTGGATGCTGCTGAGATGGGAGAGTTCTAGGAACCACTAGACTGACCCATCTTACCTGCACAAATCGTAAATAATGAAAACACTTCCCTTGGTTCATGGTTGAACTCCCTTGATGTGTTCTTGAAGTTGAGCACGCTTGGATCATTCTTGAAAGGTATCTTGTCTTGCTCTTCTTCTTCAAGTTCTTCCTCACTCTTCTCTTCATTATCTTCAGCTTCTATCTTGTTGGTTTCTTGAAGGAGGGGTTCTTCTTCAACTTCAGTTCCTGCCAAGTAAACATTTGAATCAGCTCCATTCATATAAGCTGGCTTACCTTGAGTGATATTGAGTTGCGCAAAGGCATTGCTCAAGTCATCACTTGTCGTGTTGATATGTCCTCTCTTGGGTGGATCAGCTAGAATCTTAGGTGGTGGCTCAGCTAAGCTATCTAAGATAGCTTGGACCGCAAGTGCAAAGCCTTGGTTAAGTCTTCTTTGCTTGGATCGGGTCATGGGTCCTTCAGATGCCTTGGGAATGGTTATGGTGTCCTGGTTGTGGTCGATGACCTCATCAATGAGATGTCTATTCTTCCTTTCAGCAACTCCATTTTGCTGTGGTGTGTATGGACAACTCGTTTGATGCAAGATCCCATGCTGTGCTAGATGTTGCTTGAATGCATTGCTAGTGTACTCTCCTCCATTATCAGACCTGAAAATCTTTATCTTGGCATGATATTGGTTAGTTACATAAGCTTGAAAATTTTTAAATGCATCAAGAACCCTATCTTTGGTTGGAATGAGTGTTAGCCAGGTGTATTTGGATTTTTCATCAATGAAAGTGACATAATACCTATAGTTATCTCTAGACAAGCAAGGTGAGGTCCAAACATCAGAGTGAATAAGATCAAAGCAGTTCTCATAAACAGTAGAAGAGTTTGAAAACACAGTTTTACAATGCTTGCCCAAAATACAAGCTTCACAATCATTATTCTCAAAAGAAACACCTGGCAACATCAGTTTAAAAGCCTTATTATGAGGGTGTCCTAGTCTAGAATGCCACAAAGCATTTTTACTCAAACTAGAAGTGGGAAAAGATGTAAACGAGCAGCTAAAGTTGGAAACAGGAGCAAGATCTTCAAGCAAATACAAATCACCCTTGGTCACTCCTTTTCCAATCAACTTGCTGCTTTTAATATCCTGAAACTTCACATCATCAGGGCTAAAGATCACATTGCATTGTAAATCAGTAGCACATCTCTTGACAGATAATAAATTTGAAGTGAAATCAGGCATATAAAGAGCTTTAGACTCTTTATCAAACAGCTTGAGACTTCCTATTCCTTTAATAGGAATCCTATCACCATTTGCTATCATCACATGGCCACTATATGGGAGAATGTCCTTGATCAACTTAGTATCACTAATCATATGATGGGATGCACCAGAATCAACTATCAAGGGCTTAGCAGCATGAGAACTAGCAATGAGAGCAAGGATACTAGATGGTTTCAATGCATGATCAGTCTTAGCAATACTAGCAAACACAGGATGATTATGCATTTCTTTTACACTCGGATGCATCCTATCAATGCTCATGATCTCCATAGGAGATTCTATCAACCTAGCACCAAAAGAGTACTCAAGAGTGTTACCAAAGTTACCATGATCCTTGAAAAGCTTTATGAGAGCATCAAGGTCAGATTTCTTGAGGTACTCTTGCTCATGGTTGTTGCGGATGGTAGGAGTGCCCGAGTAAGCCACTAGAGACTTGCCATTCCCACTGTCTTGCCCCTCCATCATCTCATGGTTCTTGCTAGTACTTGCTGCACTTGGTCCACCACTTGAACCATCCGACATGTTTGCCCTTTCTCTTGCCTCGCGATCCTTCAAGAACTTGGCTGGCTTCATGTGTGGATGGAGAATCCAACACTGGCTCTTCTTATGGCCTTGCTTCTTGCAATGATCACAGGTTCCATTGAACTTCCTCTCCTCATACTTTCCATGCGCAGCTTTGTTTGCTTGAGCAGCTTCTCCTAGCTCTCCTTGTGTGGCTTGATTTGCCAATGATAGCTCATTCTTTTTGCTGAACAGCCCTATGGAACCTTGTTCCTTTTGAATCCGAGCACACACTTCTTCAAGATCCGGGAGGTTGTCTTCTCTTAACAACTTCATTACCAAGCCATTGTAGACCGGGTTCAATGTAAGTAGCAATCCAAAGACTTTGTCTTGCTCCCTTCTTTTGTTTAGCTCATCAGCATCAGTTGTGCTCGGCCTCAGCATCTCTAGTTCAGACCATAGTGATCTAAACCTCCCCAAGTGCTTAGTGAACTCCATGTCTTCTTGAACCAAGTGATTGATGGCATGTTTTACCTCAAACACTCGGCTAAGGTTTGATGTATTGCCATACACCTTCTTGAGAGTGTCCCACAACTCCTTAGCTGTCTCACAATAGCTGTAAGCTTCTAGTATGGGTGGATCGAGTGATGCGTGTAGCACAGACATCACCAACATGTCTTCTTGTTCCCATTTCTCCATGGCTTCATCCGGAGCTTCTTCTCCATCTTCTCCTTGTGTGATAAGCTTTGGCTTTGGAGCTACTGATAAATTGTATGAATCAAGAGTGTATGTGTGAGGATTAATCAAGAACAGAGTGAGAATCCGAGAGAGAGAGAGAGAGAGTGATATTGCGCAAGAGAGAAAAATAAGAAGAGGAATTATATTTCCTTACTTGATATGTTTCTAGTACATGAGTATTTAAAGAGAGACAAGGGAGACATAGATCAGTCGACAATAATAAACAAAGATATCCTAGAAATAATATAAACTAGACTACTCTTGGACTGGAATGCACAGACTTGGTCAGGTGGAGAGCGACAGGTCCTAACGGGTGGGAGAGATCTTGAATCATTAACCAACCCGTGACTTTGCTTCTCAACGTCTCTCTTCTTCCTATTGTCGATCAGAGATATTCTTCTTGCCATCTCTTGACTTTAAGTCACCTTCTCTCCAAGTCTTGCTCTCCAAGGTAGGTTAGGTTGTACGGACAGACGTGTCTTCCAAGGTAAGTTGATTCTTTGCTTATTCTAACCATGCTGATCTATCTTACTCCTTTACGCCATTCTTGATCTTACTATCATGACTAATACTCTTTATTTCTTCATGTCAACACTCCCCCTCAAGCTTGACCATATGAAACAAGTCAAGCTTGGAAGCCATGAAGCAATCCCTCATTAAAACCTTAGCTAGGCAAAACCCAGTGGGATAAAATCCAAGCCAAGGAAAAAGAGTAGATCACTCCATGGAGGAGAGATCAGTGACATGAGATATCTATGAGTCCCATCCTCGGATGGATGGACTCACACACTTTGGTACTTGCTGCCTTTGTGAAGATATCAGCTAGCTGGTCTTCACTTCTTGTGTAGCATGGGAGAATTACTTGCTGCTCCACGGCCTGTCTCACCTTGTGGCAGTCTACTTCTATGTGTTTGGTTCTCTCATGAAACACTGAGTTGGATGCTATGTGTATTGCCGCCTGGTTGTCACAATGCATAGTCATTGGTGTGTTGATCTCGATCCCCAAGTCTTTTAGCAGTCCCTTGATCCATATAAGCTCACTTGTAAGCTTCCTCATTGATCTATACTCTGCCTCAGCACTTGAGCATGATACCACCTTCTGCTTCTTGCTCTTCCATGTGACCAGATTCCCTCCAATGAAGGTGCAATAGCCTGTAGTTGATCTTCTATCAACTCTATCTCCAGCCCAATCAGCATCACAGTACCCAACCACTTCAGTGTTCTTGTTACATGCCATCCACACTCCTTGACCAGGCGCTTCTCTCAAGTATCTTAAGATCCTTTCCACCATATTCCAGTGATGAACCTTAGGAGATCCCATGTGCTGGCTTACTTGGTTCACGGCAAAGCACACATCAGGCCTGGTAATGGTTAGATAGATGAGCTTGCCCACCATTCTTCTATACTTCTTGACATCTTTGAATGGAGTAGCTTCATACTCCCCCTCTCGCAGCACCTTGTAGCCTTCTTCCAATGGTGTTTTGGCCTGTCTACTTCCAATGGTTCCTGCCTCATTCAAGATATCAAGTGTGTACTTCCTTTGAGATATGAACAACCCCTCTTTAGAGCGGCAAAATTCAATCCCAAGGAAGTACCTTAACTCTCCCAAATCCTTAATATCAAAAGTAGATTTAAGGAAAGATTTAGTTGAGATGATACCTTCCTTGTTGCTACCAGTGATGATTATGTCATCCACATATACCAGAATGACTATGATGCCTTCCTTGCTGGTGAGCGTGAAGAGAGAATGGTCTGCTTGTGATTTCACAAAGCCTCTTCCATTCAAGGTTGAGCTTAGCTTGTGGTACCATGCTCTTGGAGATTGTTTCAATCCGTAGATGGCCTTCCTGAGTCTAAGCACATTTCCTGGTTTCACCATGTCTTCAAGGCCAGGAGGAGGTCTCATGTATACTTCATCATCTAACTCTCCTTGAAGAAATGCATTCTTCACATCCATTTGCCACAAGTCCCACTCCAAGTTGACCGCAAGTGAGAGTAGGATTCTTATGGTGTGCAGTTTTGCCACTGGTGCAAATGTATCCAAGTAATCTTCACCATAAACTTGAGTGTAGCCTCTTGCCACCAGTCTGGTTTTCTTCCTCTCTGGTTTTCCATTGGCTCCATACTTGATTGTGAAGATCAGCCGGCTTGTCACTGCTTTCTTTCCTTTGGGAAGCTCACTTTCAAAGTAAGTTCCATTCTTTTCCATAGCTCCCATCTCATCTCCAACAGATGCTCCCCACTCCTCATCTTGCATGGCTTCCTCATATGTCTTTGGAATCCATTCTTGATCCACTTCGGTGATGAAAGCTTGATGCTCTGCTGGGTAGTGAGCTAGTGAGCATACTGCACTAATGGGGTGTGCCACGGCTTCTGCATTGAAGTACACTCTTGTCTTAGTCCAATCTGAAGCTGGTTTCCTGATCCTTGTACTTCTTCTAGGTTGTATCTGCTCAGGTTCTGTTTCAGCTTCAGTGACTCCGGTTGGTGCTATCATCTCATCTTGATCATGAGATACTGAGGTTTCTTGAGGTTGCATTGGTTGTTGCTCAGTACTATCACCCCCTTCAGGATCAAGATGAGTGATCTCAACATCTGTAGCTGCTTCTTCAGTAGCTTGTGTTGGAACCTCACTGACCGGGGCTGGTGATCTAGACAAACTGATGCCAAGCCTCTCCATCACCACTCTAAGGTTACTTGCTCTGTCCGAGGCAGATTGAGATAGATTTTCAAGCTCTTCCCAACTCCTCTCAGCATAATAGCCTTTTGATTCCAGAAACTTCACATCCTTTGACACTAGGACCCTTCTTGTCTCTGGAACATAACACTTGTATCCCTTCTGATGTGTAGAGTAGCCAATAAACATAGCCTTAGTGCTCTTAGGTTCTAGCTTGTTCCTTAGTTCTCCTGGTACAAAGACAAAGCAAACACACCCAAAAACCCTCAAATGATCTATGGAAGGTTTAGTTTTGTTCAGTACCTCATATGGTGTGGAATCAAGTAGGACTCTAGTGGGAGTGCGGTTGATAAGGTAAGTGGCAGTGACAACTGCATCACCCCAAAACCTCTTAGGGACATTTGCATGAAACATAATGCTCCTGGCCACCTCCATTAGATGCCTATTCTTCCTTTCAGCCACACCATTTTGTTGTGGAGTATAGGGACAGCTAGTTTGATGTATGATTCCATGCGCGGCTAAGTGTTGTTTGAAGGCTGTGCTAGTGTACTCACCACCATTATCTGATCTAAGAATTTTAATCTTGACATTGAAATGGTTAGTGATGTAGTTTTGAAAATTTTTAAAAGCTTCTAGCACCCTATCTTTAGATTGCAACAGAGTTATCCAAGTGTACTTAGACTTTTCATCTATGAATGTCACGAAATACTTATGGTGTTCTCTAGATGCACATGGGGCAGTCCATACATCCGAATGAATCAAGTCAAAACAATTATCATAGATAGTCTTGGATTTAGGAAACACAATTCTACAATGTTTTCCTAGAATACAAGCTTCACAATCATTTTGAAAATTAACACTAGGCAACAGGATGTTTAAGGCATGAGAATGAGGATGTCCTAATCTAGCATGCCACATTACATCTTTAGGGAAATCAGAAACAGAAACAAATGCAACAGATAAATCAGATGCTGGTCTTGTGTCCTCAAGCAAGTATAAATCTCCTTTTGTGACACCTTTTCCAAGCAACTTACTTGAATCAATATCCTGAAAATACACACTGTTAGGAGTGAAAGTAACATGACAGTTTAAATCATTTGTGACTCTCTTAACAGATAACAGGTTTGAAGCAAAGGTTGGCATATAAAAGGCTTTTGATTCTTTATCAAATAGCTTAAGATCGCCAACCCCTTTAATTGGGATTTTATCACCATTAGCTATCATCACATTTCCTAAGGCTGGAACTATGTTTTTAATCAGGTTTAAATCACTAATCATATGATGTGAAGCACCAGAGTCAATTATCAATGGTTTAGCCGATTTTAACAAGTTTAAAACATCACCAGCAGTGTGAGAAGCATTGAGAGAGATACCAAGAGTTCTAGAGATACCAGATTCTTTTAGGGCCTTGATGAGAGCATCCAAGTCAGACTTCTTGAGGAGTTCATCCAGGTTAGGCCTTGGTGTATTGTACACTGATGTAGATGCCATTGCGCTTCCACCACCTTGGTTTGGAGTCGCCGGTTCAACACCATCAGCTGAGAAGTTAGCTCTTGCATCCTGGTACTGTGATCTTGGTTCCTTGAACTTGTTTGGCTTTAGGTGAGGGTGCAGGATCCAGCACTTGTCTTTGAGATGACCCTTCTTCTTGCAGTGGTCACAGATCAAGGACTTCCTATCCTCATGCTTGTAGGCAGCTTTGTTGGCAACAATCTCCTCAGCTTGATGCGCCATGTTTAAGTCTCCTTTGCTTCCAAACAAGCTTACTGACCCTTCTTCCTTCTGGATTTGTGCACAAACATCATCTAGGTCAGGGAGTTTATCAGCTCTTAAGATGTGTTTGATTAGTGCTCCATAGGATGTGTTGAGGGTGAGAAGCATTCCAAAGACTTTGTCTTCTTCACGCCTGGCTAGGAGAATGTCAGGATCCACAGTGTGAGGTCTCAGCAGCTCCAGCTCGGCCCAAAGAGATCTGAACTTGCCAAAGTGTGATTGAAACTCCATGTCCCCTTGGTTGAGACCATTGAGAGCTTTCTTCACTTCAAAGACCCTTGTCAGGTTGGAAACATTCCCATACACTTTGTACAGAGTGTCCCATAGCTGCTTGGTGGTCTCACAGTAGGAGTAGGACTCCATGATTGCGGGTTCAAGAGAACTAAGGAGAGCTGAGAGCACCATGAGGTCTTCTTGGCCCCATTTGTCTTCATCAGCTTCTTCTTTCTCTTTTCCCTTCTCTTCTTGGACAGTAGGCTTTGTGGGTGCTTCAGTTGTTGCATACTTCCACAAGCCTTTGCCTCCAAGAGCTCTCTTCACCATCCTGGCCCAGAAGAGGTAATTAACCCCTTTCAAGGTCACAGGAATGTTGAGATGTTTGTGGTTGCTGTTGTGTTCATCCATCTTTCTTCAAATCGCCAAGAACAGGAGAGAGAAAGTTTGTGAGATGAATTTGAAACAAGAACAGAGTAGATTTGCGGAAGAGAAATAGGTTTCAAGAGCTTTGATGCTCTGATACCATGATAAATTGTATGAATCAAGAGTGTATGTGTGAGGATTAATCAAGAACAGAGTGAGAATCCGAGAGAGAGAGAGAGAGAGTGATATTGCGCAAGAGAGAAAAATAAGAAGAGGAATTATATTTCCTTACTTGATATGTTTCTAGTACATGAGTATTTAAAGAGAGACAAGGGAGACATAGATCAGTCGACAATAATAAACAAAGATATCCTAGAAATAATATAAACTAGACTACTCTTGGACTGGAATGCACAGACTTGGTCAGGTGGAGAGCGACAGGTCCTAACGGGTGGGAGAGATCTTGAATCATTAACCAACCCGTGACTTTGCTTCTCAACGTCTCTCTTCTTCCTATTGTCGATCAGAGATATTCTTCTTGCCATCTCTTGACTTTAAGTCACCTTCTCTCCAAGTCTTGCTCTCCAAGGTAGGTTAGGTTGTACGGACAGACGTGTCTTCCAAGGTAAGTTGATTCTTTGCTTATTCTAACCATGCTGATCTATCTTACTCCTTTACGCCATTCTTGATCTTACTATCATGACTAATACTCTTTATTTCTTCATGTCAACAGCTACTCCTGGTATGATATGCTTCCAAAGTCCCTTACACCCAACAGTGGTTCTCACCATCCGAGACCACACCAAATAGTTTGTTCCCTTGAAACAAACCGCAATCTTCATGTTGTTGTTGTTCATCCCACTCTCCATGTTGCAAGATGAAACCTTTTGTCTTGTATCTTCCTTGAACTTGTGTTGTAGATCTTGAAACCGCTTCTCACGAACCAGACTTGAATCCACAACCTTCTACTAAGCTTTCCCGAACCAGCCTTGTGCAAAGAAGCTCCTCACACCACAAAGAAACAAACTTGAGCTCAAACCCGACTTGATCTTCAACCTTCAAGAACACTTCTCTTTGGATCTTCACAAGGAATCACCAAAGAGTCCAAACGAACCCAGATCCTTTCAACCTGGCTCTGATACCATATTATTTTGTGTAATCTGAGTGTTAATGAAGATTAAAGAAGGTTGAAAAGAGATTAAGAGACTAAAGTATCAAGAAGAGTTCTCAGATTTAATAGTGTATAGTGAATAAGTCTAGAGAGAAATGAGACTAACTTGCTTAGTTTATTAATGAACTGAGATTACAAATATATAGTAAGAGAGTAAACAAGGGTTTGCGCAAATGAACCTAGACATATTACTATGCTAAGCATGTGGAGTCAACATGGCAAGGCTGGATGGTTTGAATTGTATGGCTGAGAGAGCTCACATGCTTTGGACCTTTACAGCCTGTCCAAAGCTGTATGCGCGCCTCTCTTCCTTCACACAAGACTCAACGGTCTGATCACTATTCAAAGCCTCTCCTTTAGTCCAAAGCTCTTGCCATCTCTTCTCACTTGCCCGGGTAACTTCTTCTCACCTTTCACTATTACAGTAACTTCTTATTTACTGTGGTAACTAAAAGTTACTGTAATAGTGCCAACTCCAAATATGCTCAACACTTCTTCTCTTCTCTTATTACCACTTCATCTCAACACCAAGCTCGACTTGTTCCACATGGTCAAGCTTGAGGGGGAGTGTTGAAATGTGGTGAGAAGAGATGAGGAGTATTGGTATATTAAAGAGGAGATGAGAAGAGAAGTAACTTGTGAAAAGTTACCATGCAAGAGTGTGAAGGTTAAAGTGAACTATGAAAGACTTGGGTTGAGGGAGAAGGATTGCATAGTGAACTAAACCAAAAGGAAGAAGAGAGGCGCGCCAAGTCTAAGTGACCGTTTGTGGATAAGGTTGCTTACCAGCCTGGTTAAAGCAAGGCAAAGCATGTGATCACTCTCAGCCTAGTGTTTAGCTTTAGTCTCTTGACCACACATGCTTGTAATAGTTACTTAAGCTGCGCAAACCCTTCTTAGCTCGTCCATATATATCTGTAACTCATCTCATAATAAGATTAACACTTTGGAGCCTCTTTCTCTCTAAGATCAAACATGATACTATTTGAGCACTATTAGATCTAGAAACTCTTTTCTCTTATTCTCTCTCGGATTCTCTCATAATCTCTCTTAATCTCTTATCATTCTCTTAATACCTACTCTATTCTCTAAAATCATAGAGAATAACCAGGAAGTTGAATAAATCTCATAGGAGTTGTGAGTAAGAAGATATCCCACTTTCTATCCAGATGATTCCAGATTAGCCTGTTCGGACATATGTCAATATCTTCATGATTCCTATCAAACCAGGATGAACCAATATATAGAAGCTTGATTGGGAACCACTAATCAGTGGAGAATAACCAGGAAGTTGAATAAATCTCACAGGAGTTGTGAGTAAGAAGATATCCCACTTTATATCAAGATGATTCCAGATTAGCCTGTTCGGACATATGGCAATATCTTCATGATTCTTATCAAACCAGGATGAACAAAGATCTAAGAAGCTTTATTTGGAACCACTAATCAGTGGAGAATAACCAGGAAGTTGAATAAGTCTCATAGGAGTTGTGATTAAGAAGATATCCCACTTTCTATCCAGATGATTCCAGATTGGCCTGTTCGGACATATGGCAATATCTTCATGATTCTTATCAAACCAGGATGAACCACGATCTAAGAAGCTTTATTTGGAACCACTAATCAGTGGAGAATAACCAGGAAGTTGAATAAATCTCATAGGAGTTGTGAGTAAGAAGATATCCCACTTTCTATCCAGATGATTCCAGATTAGCATGTTCGGACATATGGCAATATCTTCATGATTCTTATCAAACCAGGAAGAACCACGATCTAAGAAGCTTTATTTGGAACCACTAATCAGTGGAGAATACCAGGAAGTTGAATAAATTTCATAAGTGTTGTGAGCAAGAAGATATCCCACCTTCTATCCAGATGATTCCAGATTAGCATGTTCGGACATATGCCATTATCTTCATGATTCTTATCAAACCAGGATGAACCACGATCTAAGAAGCTTTATTTGGAACCACTAATCAGTGGAGAATAACCAGGAAGTTGATAATTCTCATAGGAGTTGTGAGTAAGAAGATATCCCACTTTCTATCCAGATGATTACAGATTGCCTGTTCAGACATATGGCAATATCTTCATGATTCTTATCAAACCAGGATGAACCACGATCTAAGAAGCTTTATTTGGAACAACTAATCAGTGGAGAATAACCAGGAAGTTGAATAAATCTCATAGGAGTTGTGAGTAAGAAGATATCCCACTTTCTATCCAGATGATTCCAGATTAGCCTGTTCGGACATATGGCAATATCTTCATGATTCTTATCAAACCAGGTTGACCCACGAACTAAGAAGCTTTATTTGGAACCACTAATCAGTGGAGAATAACCAGGAAGTTGAATAAATCTCCTAAGTGTTGTGAGCAAGAAGATATCCCACCTTCTATCCAGATGATTCCAGATTTGCCTGTTCGGACATATGCCATTATCTTCATGATTCTTATCAAACCAGGATGAACCACGATCTAAGAAGCTTTATTTGGAACCACTAATCAGTGGAGAATAACCAGGAAGTTGAATAAATCTCATAAGTGTTGTGAGCAAGAAGATATCCCACCTTCTATCCAGATGATTCCAGATTTGCCTGTTCGGACATATGCCATTATCTTCATGATTCTTATCAAACCAGGATGAACCACGATCTAAGAAGCTTTATTTGGAACAACTAATCAGTGGAGAATAACCAGGAAGTTGAATAAATCTCATAGGAGTTGTGAGTAAGAAGATATCCCACTTTCTATCCAGATGATTCCAGATTGGCCTGTTCGGACATATGGCAATATCTTCATGATTCTTATCAAACCAGGATGAACCACGATCTAAGAAGCTTTATTTGGAACCACTAATCAGTGGAGAATAACCAGGAAGTTGAATAAATCTCATAGGAGTTGTGAGTAAGAAGATATCCCACTTTCTATCCAGATGATTCCAGATTAGCCTGTTCGGACATATGGCAATATCTTCATGATTCTTATCAAACCAGGATGAACCACGATCTAAGAAGCTTTATTTGGAACCACTAATCTGGGAGAATAACCAGGAAGTTAAATAAATCTCATAGGAGTTGTGAGTAAGAAGATATCCCACTTTCTATCCAGATGATTCCAGATTAGCCTGTTCGGACATATGGCAATATTTTCATGATTCTTATCAAACCAGGATGAACCACGATCTAAGAAGCTTTATTTGGAACCACTAATCAGTGGAGAATAACCAGGAAGTTGAATAAATCTCATAAGTGTTGTGAGCAAGAAGATATCCCACTTTCTATCCAGATGATTCCAGATTAGCCTGTTCGGACATATGCCATTATCTTCATGATTCTTATCAAACCAGGATGAACCACGATCTAAGAAGCTTTATTTGGAACCACTAATCAGTGGAGAATAACCAGGAAGTTGAATAAATCTCATAAGTGTTGTGAGTAAGAAGATATCCCACCTTCTATCCAGATGATTCCAGATTAGCCTGTTCGGACATATGCCATTATCTTCATGATTCTTATCAAACCAGGATGAACCACGATCTAAGAAGCTTTATTTGGAACCACTAATCAGTGGAGAATAACCAGGAAGTTGAATAAATCTCATAGGAGTTGTGAGTAAGAAGATATCCCACTTTCTATCCAGATGATTCCAGATTGGCCTGTTCGGACATATGGCAATATCTTCATGATTCTTATCAAACCAGGATGAACCACGATCTAAGAAGCTTTATTTGGAACCACTAATCAGTGGAGAATAACCAGGAAGTTGAATAAATCTCATAGGAGTTGTGAGTAAGAAGATATCCCACTTTCTATCCAGATGATTCCAGATTGGGCTGTTCGGACATATGGAAATAGCTTCATGATCTTATCAAACCAGGATGAACCAATATGTAAGAAGCTTGATTGGGAACCACTAATCAGTGGAGAATAACCAGGAAGTTGAATAAATTGTTGGAATGAAGAAGGAAGAAGCAGTAGCTGAGTGTGATCAAGGTGTACTTGTGCAAAGTTGGTGCAAAAGAAATGATGCCCAATGCACAAGGAAGATCATGGAAGTACAAAGTCCGGGTCAACCTTAAATCACTAAAAGAAGAATGTGCAAAGTTAGGATCAAGATCAAGAATGTGCAAAGATAGGGTTCTGATAATGTTGGTGCAAAGATAGGGAGTTCTTGTCGACCAGAAACACAATCAGACAACATTGGCGCCAATGGTCTTGTTTGAAGTTGAAATGTGATCACATGTGAGCTTAGGCAAAGAGCTGTTGTGATATGTCACTCTCACTCATCCTGGACGTGCCATTCTCTCTCCCCAGTCTGCTCTCACTCTGATTTCCCTTAAATAATATTATTTAGTCAAGCTGTCCTTTAACAATTGTTTAATAGCTTGCAAGTTGTATCTTTGTCTTGTTGCTGCTGTAAAACCTAAGGCTCTCCTCTATAAATAAAGAGGCAGCCTCATTGTAATCACACACAAGAAATAAGAGATAAGCTTTACATATAATCTGTGTACCTCCATCTTCTTTACTAAGTGCTTAGCAAACTATCACAATGTAGAGAGATAGAGTTACACGATTTTGGGTCTGCCTAAGGGCAGATCATTGCTTACCCATTCACTTCTAAAATCAGTTTAAACTCTTCTCTATATTCTGTTCATCTCTAGCTTACTGATTCTAACTCCTTGTAGCTTAAGTACACAAACCATCAGTGTTGTGATACTCCACAAGGATAGATTCAAACTAGAGTCTTTAATCTGCTCTTAGCTTAATTATAGTGTTCTTGTATTAATCTCACAGCCACTTAATCTCTCTAGATTCAGATGGTTGTGTAGATTATTTTGCTGTGAGGATTCAATCACAAGTTGATTGTCTCTTCCATTATTAAAGAGTGAGTTCATGTTCTTAGCTGTTCTCAGCTTTTCCAACATGGTATCAGAGCTTTGTTGCTCTCTTGGGCTGAACTCACTCTGTTCTACTTTGATCTGAAGCTCTCTCTCTCACTTTGAAATCGTTTTTGATGAGCTGTGTGGCTGGGATTCAAAACATGAGCAGTAGAGAGTTTAGACAAAGTATGTTTTTCAAAATTCAGGATGTAATCTTTAAATGTTTTTTTTTAAATCAATGACTCTCCCCTTGATCTCCTCATTGTTTAAGGTTTGGATGAAAGACTGAAATATGTTCTTACCAGCCTGAGGGAGGGAGAAAAGATTATTCTTGCATCTTGAAATCACTTTAAAAAAAAAAAAAGATTTCTGAAAAATGTTTTTGAACAGATTCTTGAGTAATCTGATTCTGAAAAATGTTTTAAAAATATTTAACCAGTGGACAAATTGTTTTGATCCATTGGTCTCTTTGTTGTGTGAGCCATAGAAAACACTTGTGTATGTGTTATTCTGATGGTTCTCTTGTTGCAAGCCCTGGAAAACATCAGTTCATGAGTTATTCCAGTGGCACTTGTCTAAGATCAGTGAGCAAATTAATTGCTCAATGGTCCATTGTGTTTCAGCTACTAAAGCACCAAACTCTTGATGAGTATTGGATGCTCCTGGCTGTTTATGCTTCCGCAAAACTCAAGAAAACAGAGCAAAACTCTGTCCATTAGAACTCTTGAGCAAACTCTCTTATTCTCTCTTATTATTCTCTCTTATTCTCTGGTTACTTAATTCTCATCTATTCTCATTCTCTTTTTTTTTCTCTCATACTTTTGTTACTGATCTCTATCTGAGTTGTAATGTTGTGTAGGACACAGAGTTGTGGCTACCAGACCAGAAGCAACTACAAGAAAAGAGATACCCATGATGATCAGAGCCTGCACAAGATGCATATTCCTGCTCATGGAGAAATCGGCCCATGTGTTCAGAGCCTACACTTGGTGTATATTCCTGACCATGGAGAGACAACTTGTGTGTAGAACCGGTTGAATTAAGCGCAGCCTGTTTGGGTGTTGAGCTCCTGGTTCCAAGTGACACACAAGGAAGAGTTGTTTTAGGCAGTGGATAGGAGATAAGAGGAGGAGGAACTGGTTGACTTAAGCGCAGCTGTTGGGGTGATGCGCTCCTGGTTCTAGCTAAGTCTTGCTCACTTCCAAGCTTGGTCCATCCCTATACTCTCTGGATCAAGCTTGAGGAGGGGTAATGAAGAGAGCAATCCTGAAGATCTAACCGCCACAAGCCATTGGCAAGCTGTGGAGTTCACGCTTGCATCATAAATCCGATCAAAGAAGACTCAAGGCACTCACTGTCCCAAGCATGAGATTGAGCTTCCATGATCTGAGTGTTACTTTACCAAGTGGGGATTCAAGTGGAGTTCACTCCCCACCATACTGATGAAAGGGAAGCACCTTAAACTCATCTCAATACATTTATGATTGTTCTTACACTTAAAATGTTATTGAGCTTGTTGTGATTGGATGCTTTGCCTTGAGAACTGATGCACCTTTGGGATAATGTATCAGGTACCTTAGTGGAGCTCTCTGAAGTAGAAGCTGGTGGTCCCTAAGTCCTTTCAAGATGTCGAGTAGTCAGAAGAGAGGGGGAGACACAACTGGCCTAAAGAAGAGTTCCGAGATGTTGATGTGTGCAAGTTATGGAGTTCATCCTTGCAGCACAAGTCAGGCCATGATCCAGAGCTTCTTGTGTCCAACCACACTGGTTCTAAGGCACAAGAGCTCATTGGCCAATCCCTAGGCTATGTTGAACTCTACTCTTTTTCCTTTATGTGTTTTTGTCCCATTGGGTTTTGCACATAAAGGTTTTAATGAGGGAGCTTCTTCATAGTTCCAAGCTTGCCCAAGGATCTCCTATGGTCAAGCTTGAGGGGGAGTGTTGGAATGAAGAAGGAAGAAGCAGTAGCTGAGTGTGATCAAGGTGTACTTGTGCAAAGTTGGTGCAAAAGAAATGATGCCCAAAGAATGCACAAGGAAGATCATGGAAGTACAAAGTCCGGGTCAACCTTAAATCACTAAAAGAAGAATGTGCAAAGTTAGGATCAAGATCAAGAATGTGCAAAGATAGGGTTCTGATAATGTTGGTGCAAAGATAGGGAGTTCCTGTCGACCAGAAACACAATCAGACAACATTGGCGCCAATGGTCTTGTTTGAAGTTGAAATGAGATCACATGTGAACTTAGGCAAAGAGCTGTTGTGATATGTCACTCTCACTCATCCTGGACGTGCCATTCTCTCTCCCCAGCCTGCTCTCACTCTGATTTCCCTTAAATAATATTAGTTTAGTCAAGCTGTCCTTTAACAATTGTTTAATAGCTTGCAAGTTGTATCTTTGTCTTGTTGCTGCTGTAAAACCTAAGGCTCTCCTCTATAAATAAAGAGGCAGCCTCATTGTAATCACACACAAGAAATAAGAGATAAGCTTTACATATAATCTGTGTACCTCCATCTTCTTTACTAAGTGCTTAGCAAACTATCACAATGTAGAGAGATAGAGTTACACGATTTTGGGTCTGCCTAAGGGCAGATCATTGCTTACCCATTCACTTCTAAAATCAGTTTAAACTCTTCTCTATATTCTGTTCATCTCTAGCTTACTGATTCTAACTCCTTGTAGCTTAAGTACACAAACCATCAGTGTTGTGATACTCCACAAGGATAGATTCAAACTAGAGTCTTTAATCTGCTCTTAGCTTAATTATAGTGTTCTTGTATTAATCTCACAGCCACTTAATCTCTCTAGATTCAGATGGTTGTGTAGATTATTTTGCTGTGAGGATTCAATCACAAGTTGATTGTCTCTTCCATTATTAAAGAGTGAGTTCATGTTCTTAGCTGTTCTCAGCTTTTCCAACAGAGTTCCAGATTGGCCTGTTCGGACATATGGCAATATCTTCATGATTCTTATCAAACCAGGATGAACCACGATCTAAGAAGCTTTATTTGGAACCACTAATCAGTGGAGAATAACCAGGAAGTTGAATAAATCTCATAGGAGTTGTGAGTAAGAAGATATCCCACTTTCTATCCAGATGATTCCAGATTAGCCTGTTCGGACATATGCCATTATCTTCATGATTCTTATCAAACCAGGATGAACCACGATCTAAGAAGCTTTATTTGGAACCACTAATCAGTGGAGAATAACCAGGAAGTTGAATAAATCTCATAGGAGTTGTGAGTAAGAAGATATCCCACTTTCTATCCAGATGATTCCAGATTAGCCTGTTCGGACATATGGCAATATCTTCATGATTCTTATCAAACCAGGATGAACCACGATCTAAGAAGCTTTATTTGGAACCACTAATCAGTGGAGAATAACCAGGAAGTTGAATAAATCTCATAGGAGTTGTGAGTAAGAAGATATCCCACTTTCTATCCAGATGATTCCAGATTAGCCTGTTCGGACATATGCCATTATCTTCATGATTCTTATCAAACCAGGATGAACCACGATCTAAGAAGCTTTATTTGGAACCACTAATCAGTGGAGAATAACCAGGAAGTTGAATAAATCTCATAGGAGTTGTGAGTAAGAAGATATCCCACTTTCTATCCAGATGATTCCAGATTAGCCTGTTCGGACATATGGCAATATCTTCATGATTCTTATCAAACCAGGATGAACCACGATCTAAGAAGCTTTATTTGGAACCACTAATCAGTGGAGAATAACCAGGAAGTTGAATAAATCTCATAAGTGTTGTGAGTAAGAAGATATCCCACTTTCTATCCAGATGATTCCAGATTAGCCTGTTCGGACATATGGCATTATCTTCATGATTCTTATCAAACCAGGATGAACCACGATCTAAGAAGCTTTATTTGGAACCACTAATCAGTGGAGAATAACCAGGAAGTTGAATAAATCTCATAGGAGTTGTGAGTAAGAAGATATCCCACTTTCTATCCAGATGATTCCAGATTAGCCTGTTCGGACATATGGCAATATCTTCATGATTCTTATCAAACCAGGATGAACCACGATCTAAGAAGCTTTATTTGGAACCACTAATCAGTGGAGAATAACCAGGAAGTTGAATAAATCTCATAGGAGTTGTGAGCAAGAAGATATCCCACCTTCTATCCAGATGATTCCAGATTAGCCTGTTCGGACATATGGCAATATCTTCATGATTCTTATCAAACCAGGATGAACCACGATCTAAGAAGCTTTATTTGGAACCACTAATCAGTGGAGAATAACCAGGAAGTTGAATAAATCTCATAGGAGTTGTGAGTAAGAAGATATCCCACTTTCTATCCAGATGATTCCAGATTAGCCTGTTCGGACATATGGCAATATCTTCATGATTCTTATCAAACCAGGATGAACCACGATCTAAGAAGCTTTATTTGGAACCACTAATCAGTGGAGAATAACCAGGAAGTTGAATAAATCTCATAGGAGTTGTGAGTAAGAAGATATCCCACTTTCTATCCAGATGATTCCAGATTAGCCTGTTCGGACATATGGCATTATCTTCATGATTCTTATCAAACCAGGATGAACCACGATCTAAGAAGCTTTATTTGGAACCACTAATCAGTGGAGAATAACCAGGAAGTTGAATAAATCTCATAGGAGTTGTGAGTAAGAAGATATCCCACTTTCTATCCAGATGATTTCCAGATTGGCCTTGTCGATCATATGGCATCTAAAGAAAGCTTTATTTGGAACCACTAATCAGTGGAGAATAACCAGGAAGTTGAATAAATCTCATAGGAGTTGTGAGTAAGAAGATATCCCACTTTCTATCCAGATGATTCCAGATTAGCCTGTTCGGACATATGGCAATATCTTCATGATTCTTATCAAACCAGGATGAACCACGATCTAAGAAGCTTTATTTGGAACCACTAATCAGTGGAGAATAACCAGGAAGTTGAATAAATCTCATAGGAGTTGTGAGTAAGAAGATATCCCACTTTCTATCCAGATGATTCCAGATTAGCCTGTTCGGACATATGCAATATCTTCATGATTCTTATCAAACCAGGATGAACCACGATCTAAGAAGCTTTATTTGGAACCACTAATCAGTGGAGAATAACCAGGAAGTTGAATAAATCTCATAGGAGTTGTGAGTAAGAAGATATCCCACTTTCTATCCAGATGATTCCAGATTAGCCTGTTCGGACATATGGCAATATCTTCATGATTCTTATCAAACCAGGATGAACCACGATCTAAGAAGCTTTATTTTGGAACCACTAATCAGTGGAGAATAACCAGGAAGTTGAATAAATCTCATAGGAGTTGTGAGTAAGAAGATATCCCACTTTCTATCCAGATGATTCCAGATTAGCCTGTTCGGACATATGGCAATATCTTCATGATTCTTATCAAACCAGGATGAACCACGATCTAAGAAGCTTTATTTGGAACCACTAATCAGTGGAGAATAACCAGGAAGTTGAATAAATCTCATAGGAGTTGTGAGTAAGAAGATATCCCACTTCTATCCAGATGATTCCAGATTAGCCTGTTCGGACATATGGCAATATCTTCATGATTCTTATCAAACCAGGATGAACCACGATCTAAGAAGCTTTATTTGGAACCACTAATCAGTGGAGAATAACCAGGAAGTTGAATAAATCTCATAGGAGTTGTGAGTAAGAAGATATCCCACTTTCTATCCAGATGATTCCAGATTAGCCTGTTCGGACATATGGCAATATCTTCATGATTCTTATCAAACCAGGATGAACCACGATCTAAGAAGCTTTATTTGGAACCACTAATCAGTGGAGAATAACCAGGAAGTTGAATAAATCTCATAAGTGTTGTGAGCAAGAAGATATCCACCTTCTATCCAGATGATTCAGATTAGCCTGTTCGGACATATGCATTATCTTCATGATTCTTATCAAACCAGGATGAACCACGATCTAAGAAGCTTTATTTGGAACCACTAATCAGTGGAGAATAACCAGGAAGTTGAAATAATCCTCATAGGAGTTGTGAGTAAGAAGATATCCCACTTTCTTATCCAGATGATTCCAGATTAGCCTGTTCGGACATATGGCAATATCTTCATGATTCTTATCAAACCAGGATGAACCACGATCTAAGAAGCTTTATTTGGAACCACTAATCAGTGGAGAATAACCAGGAAGTTGAATAAATCTCATAGGAGTTGTGAGTAAGAAGATATCCCACTTTCTATCCAGATGATTCAGATTAGCCTGTTCGGCATATGGCAATATCTTCATGATTCTTATCAAACCAGGATGAACCACGATCTAAAAGCTTTATTGGAACCACTAATCAGTGGAGAATAACCAGGAAGTTGAATAATCTCATAGGAGTTGTGAGTAAGAAGATATCCCACTTTCTATCCAGATGATTCCAAGATTAGCCTGTTCGGACATAATGGCAATATCTTCATGATTCTTATCAAACCAGGATGAACCAACATCTAAGAAGCTTTATTGGGAACCCCTAATCAGTGGAGAATAACCAGGAAGTTGAATAAATCTCATAGGAGTTTGTGAGTAAGAAGATATCCCACTTTAATCCAGATGATTCCAGATTAGCCTGTTCGGACATATGGCAATATCTTCATGATTCTTATCAAACCAGGATGAAACCACATCTAAGAAGCTTTATTTGGAACCACTAATCAGTGGAGAATAACCAGGAAGTTGAATAAATCTCATAAGAGTTGTGAGTAAGAAGATATCCCACTTTCTATCCAGATGATTCCAGATTAGCCTGTTCGGACATATGGCATTATCTTCATGATTCTTATCAAACCAGGATGAAACCACGATCTAAGAAGCTTTATTTGGAACCCACTAATCAGTGAGAATAACAGGAAGTTGAATAAATCTCATAAAAGTGTTGTGAGCAGAAGATTATCCCACCTTCTATCCAGATGATTCTAGATTGCCTGTTCGGACATATGCCATTATCTTCATGATTCTTATCAAACCAGGATGAACCACGATCTAAGAAGCTTTATTTGGAACCACTAATCAGTGGAGAATAACCAGGAGTTGAATAAATCTCATAGGAAGTTGTGAGTAAGAAGATATCCCACTTTCTATCCAAGATC
>NW_026615664.1:0-44193 GCF_000801105.2 Raphanus sativus
GGGTCGGGAAAGAACGCCTGTGGGTCCGGCTGATTCGGTCATCAGGTCGTGAATCCATCCTTAGGTTGCGTCCGGGTGCACTCGGGTCGATCCGTACACGGCTCTGTCCGTTGATCTGGTACGGCTGAATGGCTGAACCTCAGTTGGACTGATCTGATCGTCCTGAGTCTGCTCCAATCCTGGTCCAGGTCCTGGGTTCCATCATTCCCTCCCTCTTCAAAGGATTGACCACAAATCCGGATCATCTGCAAGAAAAGGAGATAAATCAGAAACATTAAAACTTGAAGAGATATCATACTTACCCTGAAGATCAAGCTGGTAAGCATTGTCATGGAGTTTCTTGAGAATCTGGAATGGACCATCGACCCGGGGCATGAGTTTGGACTTCCTTTGTTCCGGGAATCGTTCCTTCCTCAAATGGACCCAAACAAGATCACCTTCCTGGAAGATCACTTCTTTCCTCTTCTTGTCTGCAAGTCGTTTGTAGCCTTTGGACTTGGCTTCAATGTTGGCCCGACCTGTTCATGCAGCTTCTTGATCTTGTCCACTTTCCTCTTGCCATCTGTACTAACTCGTTCACTCAAAGGCAAATGTAAAAGATCAAGTGGAGACAAAGGATTAAATCCATAAACAACCTCAAAAGGAGAAAACTTAGTAGCTGAATGCAATGCATGATTGTAAGCAAACTCAACATGAGGCAAACATTCTTCCCAAGTCTTAAGATTCTTTTTAACCAAAGATCTAAGCAAAGCAGACAAGGTTCGATTAACTACTTCAGTTTGCCCATCAGTTTGCGGATGACAAGTTGTAGAGAACATCAATCTAGTACCTAGCTTAGACCACAAGGTCTTCCAAAAATAGCTAAGGAACTTAGCATCACGATCAGAGACAATGGTCTTAGGCATTCCATGCAATCTAACAACTTCCTTAAAGAATAAATCTGCAACTTGCACAGCATCATCAGTTTTGTGACATGGAATGAAATGAGCCATTTTCGGGAACCTATCAACAACCACAAAGATAGAATCTCGTCCAGCTTTGGACCTAGGCAAACGAAGCACAAAATTTCATAGAAATGTCTACCCAAGGATGAGAGGGAATGGGTAGAGCTGAGTACAAACCGTGGTTTGATGCTTTAGGCTTAGACTTCTTGCACACCACACATCGGCTACAGATCCTCTCAACATCTTTCATCAAACTCGGCCAATAGAAGTGGTCATGAACAGCCTTGTAAGTCTTCTTGACACCAAAGTGTCCCATAAGTCCTCCTCCATGAGCTTCCCTGAGAAACAACTCCCTCAAAGAACATTGGGGCACACACAAACGGTTATCAAAGAATAAGAAACCAGAACTTTGAAAGTATTTCCCATAAGCAACCTTGGTGCATTTTCGAAAAATCTCTTTAAAGTCCTGATCAGAGGCATAAAGATCCTTGATAAATTCAAAGCCAAGCAATTTAGTTTCAAGGGCTGAGAGAAGAGTATACCTTCGAGACAATGCATCGGCCACAACATTCTCCTTACCTTGTTTGTACTTGATCACATAAGGGAATGTCTCAATGAACTCCATCCAACGAGCATGCCTCTTGTTGAGCTTCTGCTGACCCTTAAGATGTCTTAGAGACTGATGGTCAGTGTGGATGATGAACTCCTTAGGCCAAAGATAGTGCTGCCACGTTTGAAGGGCTCTCACCAAGGCATAGAGTTCCTGGTCGTATGTGGGGTAGTTGAGCATGGCACCACCAAGCTTCTCACTGAAATAAGCTACTGGTTTTCCTTCCTGCATCAACACAGCACCAATACCAACACCAGAAGCATCACATTCGATCTCAAAAGCTTTAGAAAAATCTGGAAGTACAAGTAAAGGGCATTAGTCAACTTCCCTTTAAGGATTTCGAATGCTTCTTCTTGAGCTGGTCCCCATTTGAACCCCACGTTCTTCTTGATCACTTCAGTGAGAGGAGCGGCCAAGGTACTGAAGTTTTGAACAAATCGCCTATAGAAACCGGCAAGGCCATGGAAGCTTCTCACTTCACTACTGGTGGTCGGAATTGGCCAGTCTCGGATTTCTTGGACCTTCTGCTCGTCCACTCTCAAGCCATCTGCACCTACAACAAAACCTAGAAAGACCACATGATCTGTGCCAAAAGAACATTTTCCAAGGTTAGCAAACAAATGTTCCTTTCTAAGGACTTCAAGAACAGATTTCAGGTGTTGTTTGTGCTCATCAAGGCTTTTGCTGTAAATAAGAATGTCATCAAAGTAAACCACAACAAAATGACCAATAAAAGACCTCAAGACATGATTCATTAGGCGCATGAAAGTACTAGGTGCATTTGTGAGACCAAAGGGCATGACAAGCCACTCATACAAACCTAGTTTTGTTTTAAAGGCCGTTTTCCATTCATCACCTTCTTTCATCCTAATCTGATGATAGCCACTTTTCAAGTCTATCTTAGAAAAGTACTTAGAACCATGGAGTTCATCAAGCATATCATCAAGGCGAGGGATAG
This sequence comes from Raphanus sativus, assembly GCF_000801105.2. Taxonomy (NCBI): domain Eukaryota; kingdom Viridiplantae; phylum Streptophyta; class Magnoliopsida; order Brassicales; family Brassicaceae; genus Raphanus; species Raphanus sativus. Next base: position 2,513 of record NW_026615664.1, read on the forward strand.
GATGTCGATACTTTACCGTGATGTTGTTTATGGCCCGGCAGTCCACACACATCCTCCAGGAGCCATCCTTCTTTGGTACAAGTAGAACAGGCACGGCACAGGGACTGAGACTCTCTCTGATGTATCCCTTCTCAAGCAAGTCGTTGATCTGTTTCTCCAGCTCCTTGGCCTCGACCGGATTGGTGCGGTATGCTGGTCGGTTCGGTAGAGAGGCGCCCGGGACGAGATCAATCTGATGCTCAATGCCTCTCACTGGTGGCAATCCTTTGGGATTTTCTTCTGGAAACACATCAGATTAATCCTGCAAGATACCTAAAAACTCACTCGGAATCTCCGGTGCAAGGTCAGAAGAAGATGAGGCCAAAGAGACTCTTTATAAACAAGTAAGAGAAATGGCTTTTGAGAGCAAAGAGACTTCCTTACCTGACTTTCTTTGACAAAGAAGTTGGAGTTTCTGGTACTGGTCTCGGGTTTATCAGCCTTAGAGTCTTGGTCTCGGTTCTTCTTAAGTTGGACATGGTCTTGATGGACTTCCGAAGGTGACAAAGGCACCAAGGTGATCTTCTTTCCTTTGTGATCAAACGAGTGCCTGTTTGTGAAGCCATCATGCACTGCCTTCTTGTCAAATTGCCAAGGCCGGCCCAAGAGAACATGGCAAGCATTGATGGGAAGCACATTGCACACAACCTCATCCTCGTATCGGCCAATGGAGAGTGGAACTGTGACTTGCTCTTTCACATACTGTTCTCCAGCCTCATTGAGCCACTCCAACCTGAAAGGACGAGAAAGAGGCCGAGTAACAAGCCCAAGTTTCTTTACAAGAGTGTCAAGTGCTTCTTCCTCATCATCAGTATCATACACTAGTCCGAGATCCTCCTTGTCTTCTTCAGATTCGACTTCTCCATTCTCCAAGAGTACCATCACCTTTTGGTTTGGACATCGGTTGGCATAGTGGCCAAGGCCATGACACCTAAAGCATTGGATGTCTCTGGTTCGTTTGGGAGCCTCTTCTTTCTTTTCTCTATCAACACGAGCAGGGACATTAGTCTTAAAAGCTGTATTTGTTGTGGAAGAAGACTTACCCTTGTCTTGATAGTTTGGCTTGGAAGCAAAGGTCGGTTTTGAAGCAAAGGTCGATTTGGAGAGACCTTTTCTCTTGAGTTGTTGTTCAATCAGCACGGCCTTCTGTAGCATCTGTTCCATGCTGTCATAGTCTTCCACCTCCATGCGGTCTTGTATGTCTCGGTTGAGCCCGGTGAGAAATCTAGCCATGGTGGCGTCCAGGGGCTCATCTACATCAGCTTTGATCATCAAGGTCTCCATCTCCTGGTGATAGTCCTCAACTGTCTTAGAACCTTGAAGCAAGCGCCTGAGTTTATGGTGTAGATCTCTGTGGTAATGGTCGGGAACAAAGCGTTTCCTCATCAGCATTGAAAGCTCATCCCATGTATCAACTGGCGCCTCACCTGATCTCCTCCTGCTAGTCACAACTCGATCATACCAGTTAATAGCATCGCCAGTAAACTCAGCAGCAGCAAGTCTAACCTTTTTAATATCAGAAAAGTTTTGACAATCAAAAACAAGTTCAATCTTTCTTTCCCATTCAAGAAAAGCATCTGGATCATTCTTGCCATCAAAACTTGGAATTTTCAATTTCAAACCACCCAATCCATCATTAGTTCTTTCATTTCTACCAAATGGATTGACATCACCTTGGTTTTGTTGTCTAGGAGCTCTCCTTGGTCGGTTGATGGACTGATCATCATCATAGGAATCTTCCCGGATCTCAAGGTCGGACCGGCTGTGTCTCCTTGGGCGGTCACGCCTGGTTCTGGTTCGGGACTGAGCTGGTCGGCCCTGAAGTTCATCCAGCCTAAGATGGATCGCCTCCAAACCTGTATTCAACAAGTTAGACATAGAATCATTGAGAGCACGCATTTGCAAGTTAGATAATCCAGCAACAGAATTTCCGGGTCTGTTTCTTTCTTCTTCACTGCCCATGGTTTCCTGAAAACTTAAACAAGGCAAAGTTAGAGTAAAAGCCTCACACTCTCAGGTGTTTATCTCACCCACACACGTGTTTCACTCAAATTTTTGGTAATCACACAAGAGAGTTCCTCCCAAAGTTCTAAGAGAGCAAACAAGATCACCCAATGAGAAAATCCAAGTGAACACAAATGACCAAGAGAGAAAGATAAGAGATTTCAAAGGGGAACCCGCCTTAACCACCTCAAAGGCCGGATTTATCTTCGGCCAGCAGGCTTTCTCTTCCACCACCACACCACAAACAATCAAACTTTGAAACTTTCGTTTTTTTTTTTTTTTTTTTTAATGGGGGTAATGAGGGGCCCGGGTTCAAGATAGATAGATGAAGAAGTGTTTAGAAGAAATGGAGAGATGAGAAAGATGGATAGAAAAAGAGTTACCGGAAGAGTGGCTCTGATACCACTTGATAGAACCAAAATACGGATCACTCTACCGGTACGGATGATATGAACTCAGATCCGAGAGGATTGAGAACTGGTGGATTGAAGGGTGACACTAAGGGTTGCGGAAGCCCAAAGATACTACCAGAGTTTCGAAGGTTGCCAGATGTGACGCACCGGTCCAACACAACGAAGGTGTTTCACTCGGAGATAACCTCACCAAGCAAACTATGAATGTTCTTGAGACAAAGAACAATGAGAAAAAACTCAAAAATAGCAAAGCAAAATCGATTGTCATTTTATTCATGAGAGACTCACTTATTTATAGTGTTTGTGAGTCAAAGAAACATAAAGAGAATTATTGGAAAAGACAAAATTGAAAATAGAAATGTTGAAAACAAGACATAGAAAATATAAAATTGACCAAGACCAGTCAAAGTTCGGAAATTGATGAAGACTTGGCAAGGTTCATTGACTGTCCAGGTTCGTGATTCGTCCAGGTTCATCCTGTGATGATCAGGTCGTCCGCGGTAAGGAGCAGGACGGACGCAAGGCTGCCCGCATGGTTGATCATCGATGATCCATGAACGGATGAAGAGATAGCTCGACCCAAATCTTCAGAGAGCCTAAGTAACATCCCTTTGGAGAAGTTGGACGCATCGATCATCATGAAATCATCAAAGTGGTCGGAAAGGTCGAGATCAGCCTGATCCGGGCGTGCGGTACGTCCCAAACGGGCCAGGAAAGACATGCTAAGTCCGGAATCAGATTTATCTCGATGATCATGGGTTCTGGCTTGACTGTTGGCTCTAGAATGACGAATGGGTCGGGGAAGAACGCCTGTGGGTCGGCTGATTCGGTCATCAGGTCGTGAATCCATCCTTAGGTCGCGTCCGGGTGCACTCGGGTCGATCCGGTACACGGCTCTGTCCGTTGATCTGGTACGGCTGAATGGTTGAACCTCAGTTGGACTGATCTGATCGTCCTGAGTCTGCTCCAAGTCCTGGTCCAGGTCCTGGGTTCCATCACCACCCGTCGAGCAGAGACGAAAGTCGGCCTTAGTGATCCGACAGTGCCGAGTGGAAGGGTCGTCGGTCAACTGATAAAAGTTGTTCTAGGGATAACAGGCTGATCTTCTCCAAGACCTAACATCGACAGGAAGGTTTGGCACCTCGATGTCGGCTCTTCGCAACATGGGGCTGTAGTATGTTCCAAGGGTTGGGCTGTTCACCCATTAAAGCGGTACGTGAGCTGGGTTCAGAACGTCGTGAGACAGTTCGGTCCATATTCGGTGTGGGTGTTAGAGCATTGAGAGGACCTTTCCCTAGTACGAGAGGACCGGGAAGGACGCACCTCTGGTGTACCAGTTATCGTGCCCACGGTAAACGCTGGGTAGCCATGTGCGGAGCGGATAACTGCTAAAAGAATCTAAGTAGTAAGCCCACCCCAAGATGAGTGCTCTCATGTTCCGACTTCCCTAGAGCCTCCGTAGCTCATCCGAGACAGCAACGGGTTCTCCACCCCTGCGGGGATGGAGTGACAAAAGTTTTGAGAATTCAAGAGAAGGTCACGGCGAGACGAGCCGTTTATCATTACGATAGGTGTCAAGTGGAAGTGCAGTTATGTATGCAGCTGAGGCATCGTAACAGACCGGTAGACTTGAAACTTGTTCCTACATGACCTGATCAATTCTATCAGGCACTCGCTATCTATTTTCAGAGTTCAACTCTTTGACAACACGGAAAACCATTGTTCAACTCTTTGACAACATGAAAAAACCAAAAATTCTGCCCTTTTTTCAATTCATCCCTGGAGTTGAAAACCTCCTTCAAGAATTGTCTTTGATCCAATCCGTAGGAATCAATAGAAAAGGAAAATCCCTTATGATACACCAGATCCGGATCGGTTATTGATAGAGTGAATAGATCTGCCATTTTCTGAAATCTCTCTTCTGACTCAAAATTGTGGCGTAACGTGTATCCCCCCTCTTCCGTTCATGGAATAGATGGAATAAATAAAAATGGATTTTTGTTCAAGAATGAAATCTTATTGGAACTGTCCATATCCAGTTCATCCTTCAGAACCGTATCACATCCTAGATCTGATGAAATAGGATGAATTGAGACGGTATTTTGTAAATACGCAATTATCTTGAATATATTAACTATTTCTTTATTTTCTGATCGCCTGGAAGGGATAAAAGAAACAGCTTGTTCTTTCTTCAATAATTTCTGATCCCTAGTGGACCTCTCAGTAGGATTCGAACCCAGATGAAGTTCTGACAATCTGTCAGAGAAAAAAGAATGAATGACTCTTGTAGAATTCCAAAAAAAAAAAATCTTCGCTTTTTTCCGGAAGCAGATGATTATTCATTCGCTTTTCATGTTCCGTGAATAGCCGGGCATGGAGGAATATCCAGAAAGGTATTGAGGGAATCAGTCTGATTCTATCTCTCTTCCTTCTGTTTGAATAAAGGAAGGATCCCAAAAAAGCGATCTTTCTTTTCGTTGTTGAATCTCTCTTTGATTGATCAAAGTGTGATAGTGATATTCTGAATCGTCATTACTAATGGAATCGAAAGGATCTATGAATTGATCAGAAGATCCGTTCAATTGGCTAGAATTTGTTACTTGAACGAAACTAGATCTTGTAGAATCATATTGAATATTTGACGATACATTTCGTACCTTGCTAAAGAATCTATCCTTGTTTACCAACCACACATTGTCTAACCAAATCAAATTCTCTCTCGATATTTTCCTCAAAAAATCCGATTCGTGCGGATTCTTCCCCCAACTAACGAAGATATCTTGGTGGAATTGCCACATATGAAATTGAGCACAATTTTGCAAAGAAATAGTCCGCTTGTTTCTCAAGAAGAGATGGGAAACATGCTCCATATCATTTGATTGAATAGTTGACCCACCTCCTTGTTGTTTGAAGAAACCCTCCACCTCAATCGGTATTTTTTTCACGAAAATCAAACATGAGATAAGAAATCCAGTCTTTCGCTAAGATCTGGATCAGTCGAGTATTCAGCTTTTAATTGTGACTAGCATCTTTTACACATTTGTATGAAGAAATGATTCATCCAGATCTGCGGTAGAGTTTGTTAGACCATGACTGATCCTTAAAGGAATGAACGGAAAAATAGCTATTTTTGTGGAATGACCAGTCTATTTTTGATACAACCAATCGAGTTGCCAGTGCAGGTTTGGGAAGATATCGCTATGGATTTTATAAAGGGTCTGCCGACATCACAAGGGGTTAATGTGATTCTTGTAGTTGTCGACATGTTGAGTAAATACGTGCATTTTATGACATTGAGGCATCCCTTTACAGCTGTAGATGTGGCAAAGAAGTTTGCTCAGGAGGTTATTCGGCTACATGGATATCCTAAGTCTATTATCTCTGACCGCGATAGAATTTTCCTCAGCAAGTTCAGGAAGGAGTGCTTCAGGCTTTCGGGTACAAGACTTCGCTTCAGTACGGCGTTTCACCCGCAGTCCGATGGACAATCTGAAGTGTTGAATAGATGTTTGGAGACGTATCTTCGATGCTTCGCCTCCACACATCCAAAGACGTGGGCCAAGTATCTTACATGGGCAGAGCTTTGGTATAACACAGCTTATCATACAGCTTTGAAGTGTACGCCTTTCAAAGTGGTCTACGATCGAGAACCACTACACTTGTTGTCGTATGAGCCGGGATCAACAGTGAACTTTGAGCTGGAGTCTGCGTTGCAAGAGAGAGATCGATTGTTGGTGTCAATTAAGGACAATCTTGTGAGGGCTCAGGAGCTGATGAAAAATAATGCTGATAAGCATAGGAGAGACTTGGAGTTTGATGTCGGAGCTAAGGTATACCTGAAACTGAGACCGTATCGTCAGCATTCAGTCAGTCGCAGGTTGTTTCAGAAATTGGCAGCTCGATATTACGGTACATTTGAGGTGATTGGAAGAGTTGGGAAGGTTGCTTATCGGCTACAGTTACCAGAGACTTCACGCATTCATCCGGTCTTTCACATATCTCAGTTAAAACCGGTGATTGGTACTTCTGCAGTGGTTTCGGAGCTCCCACCTGTCTTGGACGCTAATGATGAAGTGGTAATTGAGCAGAGGAGATTTTGGATACTCGTTATGATGAAGCGGGGTACTTGGAGGTATTGATCAAATGGCGAAACATTCCTGATCACGAGACATCTTGGCTACGCGCAAATGAAGTGAAGCATCAGTTTCCAACGTTTTCACTTGAGGACAAGCTGAAACTCGTGAACGGGGGTATTGATATGCTAAGAAGAGTTTATGTGAGAAAGATAAAGGAGGATGAGAGAGTATCAGAGCAAGAAGAACAGAGGGAACGGGTTGATTGAGATAAAGAATGATGACGTGGAAGAATTGTTACAAGTTGTTACAAATATAATAAAAGAATGTACTTGGGCCTTAGCTATAAAAGGACCCAAGAGTAATGAGTCAGTTAGACAGTTAGAGTCTTTGGACTTGCTATTCGATTGAGAGCAAGAGAGTCTTGTGGCTTGATCTCGGTTTGTGAGATTAAGAGTTGGGCGGATCTTACTCAATAAACATTCAAGTTCTATCAGTCCCGTGCTTCAGTAACGTTCGACAGACTGTGGACTTGTGTCCGTGTTGGTATCGTCTGTTTTAACACTGGAGAAGCTTTTGCTTGATCTCTGGAGGCGGAGAGCACAACGAACAATCTCAAGGACAACAAAGTGCAAGAGTGTGGTTCCGCCATCAGTTCGTTTGACGTCCGAGAGTTTCGATAGTGTGTCTAGCTTGAAAGCTTGTGCGTCATCACAGAAAGTTCTGACATTCATTATGTTTCATGTCTTGAGAACTGCTTCTAGTAGTTTAGGAACAGTCTGCTGTTTTTTAGTTTCTTGCAAGCCACCTGAGACCAAAAGACGCAAACACTAAGAGATCTGTATGACAGAAGGTTCAAAGGTCAGAACCTTGGACAAATCAGAAAAGACACAAACATTTAAGGTCTGCACTTTAGACATAACGAATCTGCCCAGAACAGCATAAGGTTTCATCACGAAATCATATATATATATATATAAGACACTTATCGATTTTGACCATCTGCTTTTAAAAACAAATCTAAGATGTAATATAAGATGCTTAACAACTTGATCATAGGCTTTTTAAAAAAACAAATTTAAGATCTAATATAAGATGTTTGTCGATACAAATACTTCAGCCGAGTAACAATAAACTGGGAAGATCAACCCAGTGGGAGACGCGGCTGATCGCTACACAACAGTATCGGAGGAAAATATTTTCTAATTATCTTTCTATGGTTGATAGAGAAGATTAACTGTGAGGGGTCGTGAAGATTTCATCATACTTGCTCAACCCTCTCTTATGCATAGGTGAAGGAAACAGAGAGGTCGACATCTGGGATAAATGAAAATAACATTTATTGGTGGAATTAAAAGGAAACCGGTGAACAATAGGGGAGACTAAGATTTGATAGAAGAAACCATTGTGTGTTGCAGAGTAAGATTAGCGGAGACGGCAGGTTGCAGAGTCGCAGAAGAAAGAAAAGGAGGAAGCCCAATAGTCAAACACAAAACGCAGAGTTTGGTTTTAATAACCAACAATTCCTTTAAAACGAAGCTGACCAAATAATCAGAGAACCAAAATCAAATAGCGTAAATTCGTAAACTTAAAACCAAACCAAAAAACGTGGGCCCACAATTATTAAAAAAACGATGATGTGGACACTCTTAGAAAAGAAAAAAGTGTCCCATTATATATATGATTTGATTTACGTAATTGGAAGTAACCAATTAGGTTTACGAAAAAACCTAGAAATCGATCACTGATCCAATTTGAGTATTTCTGCAGGATATACCTCAACAGAAAACTGAAGAGTAACGGCAGCAAGTAATTGAGTTCAGTAGTTCCTCATATAAAATTATTGATTCTAGAGATAAAGTAATAAGGAGAAGACTTCAAGCACTGACGGAACCATAAGCGCCCCTTATTTCAAAGAGAGGAGGATGGGTTATTCACATTTCATTTGATGGTCAAAGGCGAATTGAAAGTTAAGCAGTGGTTATTCTAAAGATTTCCCTGGAGAAAAATAGAGATGTCTCCTACGTTACCCATAATATGTGGAAGTATCGACGTAATTTCATATAGTCATTCAGTCTGAATGCTACATGAAGAACATAACTCAGATGACGGAATGGGAAGACCTAGTGTGTAGAAGATCATAACATAAGTTATTCCGCAGATCACACTCAAGTTGATTATGTTTTGCCTCTTATTCGGAGAAAGACGATCAAACAATTCCCAATCATGGCCCTTGCGGATCAGATCATCCATATAATATACAAAAATAAACTCCAGATATTTGATATCTTTCTTTTTAAATGAGATATAAATTCCAGCGACGGTTTCATTAGGTATCTTACAACAAAAATCCCTCTTTTCGATCCAGTTTCTCCACCACCACGAACTCCAGTTAGATTCCGACATGATACACTTTTTAGTTATTGGGAGAACCCGAGTACTCTCTTTCGGATCCCAGAAACAGCTCTCAGAGATCTTTTTTTCCTTTTGTAAGATAAGGAGCCAAACAATCAACCTATTGATATTGGAAGACTCAAAAGATTCTTCTGATGTATCATTTCTGGGTCCAATGGAATTCATAGGTATAGGAAGAAGCCCTTTCAAATAGAGAATTTTGCTTTACGCCATATTTTGATTGTTAATACGATATAGAAGGGCCGCTACTACAAATAGTACTACACCCTTGATCGTGAAATATCGATTGCTTGTTGAACCCTGTGAATTGCGCAAAAGTAGGATACTAAAAATTCGAGGGTCCAAGAGTTTTCTAAAACGTTCTTGGTTGAAAAAAAAATGAATGAAAGATCCCACTGAATTGATTCGGGTCCATGAATCTAAGAAATAGTGAGAATTCTTGATCTCTCTCACTATATCTCTCAATTCGAAAATCCAGGATTTGAATTGATGTCCTTTAATTGATTCTTCCTAAATTGCATTGATTTATCCTAAAGATTTCATTCAAAATTGGAATTTGGTTATTCCATGTACGAGGATCCCCACTAAGCATCCATGGCTGAATGGTTAAAACACCCAACTCATAATTGGCGAATTCGTAGGTTCAATTCCTATTGGATGCACGCCAATGGGACCCTCCAATAAGTCTATTGGAATTGGCTCTGTATCAATAGAATCTTCTCATCATCTATACATAACGAATTGGTGTGGTATATTTATATCATTATATATGAACAGTAAAAACTAGCATTCTTATTGAGACTAGAACTCATAGGGAAGAAAATCGATTATGGATGGAATCAAATATGCAGTATTTATAGACAAAATATTCGGCTATTGGGGAAAAATCAATAAACTTTTAATGTCGAATCAGGATCAACTAGGACAGAAATAAAGCATTGTGTCAAACTCTTCTTTGGTGTCAAGGTAATAGCTATGAATAGTCATCTACTCCCCATAAAGGTTAAAAGAATGGGACCTATTCTGGGAACATACAATGCATTACAAACGTATGATCATTATGCTTCAACCGGTTTATTCTATTCCACCTCTTAGAAAGAAAAGAACTTAAATCAAAATATTTAATTACAAAACTTCTACCCCGAGAACACGCAATGGAGCCGTAGACAGTCAAGTGAAATCCAATCCACAATATAATTTGATCTATGGGCAGCATCATTGTGGTAAAGGTCGTAATGCCAGAGGAATCATTACAGTAAGGCATAGAGGGGGAGGTCATAAGCGTCTATACCGTAAAATAGATTTTCGACGAAATACAAAAAGACATATATGGTAGAATCGTAACCATAGAATATGACCCTAATCGAAATGCATACATTTGTCTCATACACTATGAGGATGGTGAGAAGAGGTATATTTTACATCCCAGAGGGGCTATAATTGGATACCATTGTTTCTGGCACAGAAGTTCCTATAAAAATGGGAAAAGCCCTACCTTTGAGTGCGGTTTGAACTGTTTGATTTACGTAATTGGAAGTAACCAATTAGGTTTACGAAAAAACCTAGAAATCGATCACTGAGCCAATTTGAGTACCTCTGCAGGATAGACCTCAACAGAAAACTGAAGAGTAACGGCAGCAAGTGATTGAGTTCAGTAGTTCCTCATATAAAATTATTGACTCTAGAGATAAAGTAATAAGGAGAAGAAAAAATTGTTTCAAGCACCGACAGAACCATAAGCGCCCCTTGTTTCAAAGAGAGGAGGATGGGTTATTCACATTTCATTTGATGGTCAGAGGCGAATTGAAAGTTAAGCAGTGGTTATTCTAAAGATTCCCCTGGAGAAAAATAGAGATGTCTCCTACGTTACCCATAATATGTGGAAGTATCGACGTAATTTCATATAGTCATTCAGTCTGAATGCTACATGAAGAACATACGCCAGATGACAGAATGGGAAGACCTAGTATGTAGAAGATCATAAGTTATTCCGCAGATTTTGATTCCTATATATCCACTCTCGTGGTACTTCTACCATATATAGACGAATTCTACGATATATATAAGATCCATCCGTATAAATATCATCATCTACATTCAGAAAGCCGTATGCTTTGGAAGAAGCTTGTACAGTTTGAGAAGGGGTTTTGATTGATCAAAAAGAAGAATCTACTTCAACTGATACACCCTTAGGCACGGCCATACATAATATAGAAATCACACTTGAAAGGGTGGACAATTAGCTAGAGCAGCGGGTGCTGTAGCGAAACTAATTGCAAAGGAGGGGAAATCGGCCACATTAAATTCTCTGTTGAGATATTTGAGAGTTATTTAACTTGAGTTACGAGAATACGAATGTTACGGACGCTTTTTATGAAAAAAATAGTTAGGGCTTCAATACTGGCTAATTGATTTAATGTTTTAATTTTATAAAGAGAGTTAACTTCTACTCATCGCATTTTTTCTCGAGCCATACGAGGCCAAAACCTCTTATACGTTTCTCGGGGGGCGGGGGGGGGGGGTTATTATTCATATACATCTATCCCAATGAGCTGTTTATTGAATCGTTGCAATTGATGTTCGATCCCGAAGAGAAGGAAGAGATCTTCGGAAGGTGGTGTTTTATGATCCGATAACTAATCAAACTTATTTAAATCTTCCTGCTATTCTCGATTTCCTTAAAAAGGGCTCTCAACCAACAAGAACAGTTCATGATATTTCAAAAAAGGCATGGATTTTTACGTAATTTAAGTATTAATAAAACTAAATTGAATTAATGAACTATAAAAAAAGAGGATGTTAAAGACTCATATATAGCTTGGTATCAAATTTGATCTACTCTTTTCTTTCCTCCTCTTTCTTTCGTTTCCATCATATTTATTTTGATTTATTAGAATTTCCATTTATTATTAATATTCTTCCTAAAGGTATGAAAACTCACAAATATCCTGCTAAAAACTACCATGTTTTATAATAATTAACAAAATTATAAAAATAACTTTTGGATCTATATAAATTCTAAAATTTTTGTATAAATACAAAATTTTATTGTATAAAAAATATAGAAAATAATACTGTAAAATACATGATATATTAATCTATTAATTCTTAATCATAATATATATTTATATTAATATATTACTTTAACTAAATATATATTATTATTATTTTACTAAATATATATTATTATTTTATATGAATAACTAAATAAATATATTATTATATGAATAATGAAAGGTCATAAAAAGGTCTAAAAAGTATATATATATATATATATATATATATATATATATATATATAAAGATTTGAGATTATCCTATTCGGCTTAGTTTTCATTCATTGTGTGAACTAACAAACCACGGGTTAAATTTTTTTTCCTATTCTTTTCGCTATAATAAAAATGTACAATCATATTGACAACAGTGTATGGACCAAATATAATTATATCATAGAGAAATAGATCTATTTATCCCTGACGCACACATGACTGGATTTTTCTTTATTCAGCTTTTATCTACATATTTGCTGTACTTTCTTTTCTTTTTTTTGGGGGGCGGGGGGTTGCTAACTCAACGGTCTGAGTATTCAGCTTTTAAGTGTGACTAGCAAATTTTACACATTTGTATGAAGAAAATGATTCATCCAGATCTGCGGTAGAGTTTGTAAGACCACGACTGATCCTTAAAGGAATGAACGGAAAAATAGCATGTCGTATCAAGGGAGAATTCAGATACCTTTTTCTGATCGGTACAACCTTGTCGAAAAAAAAAGAAGATTCCAATTTGGGTAGAGTGAATAAATATAAATGGATGGATTAAAAAACCAGTTTTCCTTATTCTAAGAAAAAAAAAGAAACGAGTTCCATTCGTAATTTAAAAAATTACCCGATCTAATTAAATGTTAAAAATAGATTAGTACCTAATACAGATATAGGAAGGAATTTTTTTCGTGCGTGTTATTATCAATTTTTTCGTGAGTCCTAATTATTTTTTCCCTAGTCAGTTTGGGTTTAGCTTGGAGATGAATGTGTAAAAGACGCAGTATATTCATAATATATATTTCCAAAATCAAATGAGCGATTAGGTCAAAAAAATAAAGGAATTCTAATCATCTTGTTTTGTTATTCTAATAATATAACGAACAGAAGCCTATTAAAATAGAGAATTCAGTTAGCAGTCTACCTGTTTATGAGGTATTTATTGCTTTTGTAATCTTATACCTTATTTTGACTGTATCGCACTATGTGTCATTTCATAACTCAAGAAAATAAAGACTTTTACTTTTAGTTCAAACCAAATTTCAATCCAAATGGAGAAATTTCAAGGATATTTAGAGTTCGATGGGGCTCAGCAACAGAGTTTTCTATTTCCACTTTTTTGGAAGTATATATATATGTATTTGCTTATGATCACTGTTTAAATAGATTAAATATAACTCGCCTTATTTTCTTGAAAAATGCTGATTATGACAATTTGGTTATTCACCATGTACGAGGATCCTCACTAAGCATCCATGGCTGAATGGTTAAAGCGCCCAACTCATAATTGGCGAATTCATAGGTTCAATTCCTATTGGATGCACGCAAATGGGACCCTCCAATAAGTCTATTGGAATTGGCTCTGTATCAATGGAATCTTTTCATCATCTATACATAACGAATTGGTGTGGTATATTCATATCATAATATATGAACAGTAAAAACTAGCATTCTTATTGAGACTAGATCTCAGAGGGAAGAAAATCGATTATGGATGGAATCAAATATGCAGTATTTACAGACAAAATATTCGGCTATTGGGGAAAAATCAATATACTTTTAATGTCGAATCAGGATCAACTAGGACAGAAATAAAGCATTGGGTCAAACTCTTCTTTGGTGTCAAGGTAATAGCTATGAATAGTCATCGACTCCCCGGAAAAGTTAGAGAATGGGACCTATTCTGGGACATACAATGCATTACAGACATATGATCATTATGCTTCAACCGGTTTATTCTATTCCACCTCTTAGAAAGAAAAGAACTTAAATCAAAATATTCAATAGCATGGCGATATATTTATACAAAACTTCTACCCCGAGAACACGCAATGGAGCCGTAGACAGTCAAGTGAAATCCAATCCACAAAATAATTTGATCTATGGACAGCATCATTATGGTAAAGGTCGTAATGCCAGAGGAATCATTACAGTAAGGCATAGAAGGGGAGGTCATAAGCGTCTATACCGTAAAATAGATTTTCGACCAAAAACAAAAGACATATATGGTAGAATCGTAACCATAGAATATGACTCTAATCGAAATGCATACATTTGTCTCATACACTATGAGGATGGTGAGAAGAGATATATTTTACATCCCGGAGGGGCTATAATTGGAGATACCATTGTTTTTGGCAACAAAGGATACGCCACTTCTGATGAATAAATGGAAATTTTATTTTGTTATTTTATGGCATTGTTATTTTTCCGTATGGATTCAATCGCAAAAGGTTAATATAAATCAATTATCTAAAGATAATTTAGAATTTCTGGGTTAACTCTCAAATTTGCAACTAAATCCTTTAGTGGTACTTAGTCAAATGCTAGAAAACTCATTTCTAATAGATAATGTTAGAATAAATTTGATAGCAACATTCCAATTTTTTCTATTATTGGGTCATTGGCTAAAGATAAATTCTGTAATGTATTAGGGCATCCCATTAGTAAAGCGACCTGGACAGAAAACATATCGCATTATTACAGAGGATCTTCAAACAAAAAGAATTTGTATCAAATAAAATATATACTTCGTCTTTGTTGTGTTAAAACTTTGGCTCGTAAACACAAAAGTACTGTACGCGCTTTTTTAAAAAGGTTGGGCTCGGGTTTTATTAGAAGAATTCCTTATGGGGGAAGACCAAGTTCTTTCTTTAATGTTCCCAAGAAGTGATTATGCTTCTAAAATATTATATCGAGTGCGGGTTTGGTATTTGGATATTCTTTATCTTAATGATTTAGTCAATCATGAATAATGGGGTCTGAGGCTCCATAAATTAATTCAAAATTTATCAGAACGTAAAATGGAATGCGGAAATAACAGAAAAAATAATTATTTATATTTGATATCACTCAAATTACCCTAACAAGTGATCTTACTCTCTCAAATAAGAGGTTCGATTGTATTACTTAGGGATCGAATCCACAGAGAGCTAGAGCACACACTAAACTATAGATATTAAAGTTAAACTAGGCAAACAGTTTATAGTAAATATGAAAGCAATTAATAAATGAAAGCAAAGTGAACAAGGTAGTTGTTCGGTTGGTTGAAGTTGTAAACAATAAAGAGAAATAGCTAGGCCTAGGGATTTATCATTCAAGAGACTCAAAACTACAATGCAAGGATGCTAATGGTTTATAGATTCAGTTCTAGAACTTGACTTCAATAAGCAAGTAATCCAGCTGTCACATGTAATTACTAATCAGATGCCTAAGTCGTTGTTCCGGCTCTCGCACGCGAACAAGGAGTGAGCGTCGATCGATACTATGGCCTGAGTGTCGATCGATACTTCCTCAGACAAGCAATAACGACCTAGTCGATTATGTTCAACTAGATTCCTAGACCACCTTTCGTATGTATCTAAGTATCTAATCCAGCAGGATTCGGGTTCCGTTAATTGATTACACTTTCGTGCCTCTCAATTGTCCTATGATTCTAGATTCAAATAGTCAGTCACACTTCCATGGTTTTCTAACTATTCCAGATTCTAGTATTACAAATCACCCTGATGTAGAAGTTCTATAGATAGCCTAGCAATCCTAATAGTTTGACATTAAGCTCATGAAATCCCTAAACCTAACAAGATGAATTACTCAGACATAGAAGCAATAACAGAAATCATAATCAGAATAATAATGGAATAAAAATCAATGATAAAACCAATGGAGTTACAATCAATCTCTGAAGGAGAATGATCTTCTCTCAGAACCCTAAGAGAAAAAAAAAGAATAGAAGAATAGAAAGCGTGTAGCCATCAACAATGGCTTAGAAATAACATAAATAGGGTTTCTGGTCGTCAAGGGTATTTTGGTAACTTTGTGATGACTCCTGGGCTTCAGTCGGTCATGAAATATACTTGGCCCACATTCTGATGTCCCTGTCGATCGACATGCAGTGTGCTGCATCGATCGACATACAATCCTCTTCTCGATAGCTTCCTCTCGCGAGGCAGACTGACCACTCTTAAGTAAAACAGGCATAACTTCTGCTACAAGATGCGATTGACCTCAGACCGGTGGCATTGGAAATATAACTCAAAGATCTATCTTGTGTCAAAAGATGGGCTAAATCCAACGGTCGGAAGGTCTCCATCGAGGGCTAAACATCTGAAGCGTCTGTGCAGTTCTGCACTGCGAAGGACTCCAAAATACACCAAAATCACCTTATATATCCAAATCGTCCATGAACCTGTAAATACTCTAAATAGACTCCAATACATAATAAATTGTATCTATAACACTTATATACCATGGGTAAAAATAGGTAAAATCCATGGTATATCAGTATTATCAAATGTCATTTATTTCTATTGTTAAATGTTCATACAGTAAGCAGTAAGACTAAGATGAAGTTTACTGAGTATTGAATTCGCAGTCCTATTTATAAGGAAACAAACAAACTTGGATAGAAGGGGTGGGCACTTCGGTTATTTTATTGGTTCGGTTCGGCTTCTGTTCGGTTTGGTTAATTCGATTCAATGATTTATTCAACCAAAGTAAACCATAATTAGTTTGGTTTGGATCGGTTTCGGTTCGGTTTGAATTCGGTTCGGTTTGACTTCGGTTTGGTTTTAAAACACAAACGCATGTTCATAAAATCATCATGTTGACGACTATGAAAAAATAAATTATGTTAACTAATTCCAATATAAAACTGAAACAAATTACTTTAAAAAACAAAAAACATTTATAAGAGCACAATCAAATCAAAGTTAACTATAGTAAATAGAAAACTAAAAAATGGTTAATAATGCCTCTTAAAAATAAACTATGTAAGCTAAATCTAATATAAAACTGAAACAAAACCCTTAACAAACTACGAAGGTTTATAAGAACACAATTAAACAAAAATTAACCAGTATAAATAGAAAGTAAAAAATCGTTAAGAAAGTTAATAAAGTTAACAATGAATTTAGTCTTAGGATTTTAGTATATTGTATATTGCTAGTATGTTTAATTCAATAATAACAAAAGCACATTGGTTATGAGTTCGGTTTAATTTGGTTTGGATTAATCGGTTTCGGTTCAGATCTGTTTCGGTTCGTTTGGTTCGGATTGGAAAAATCTTAAACCTAACTATTTGATAATAGACTTTGGTTCGGTTTGAATCAGTTTCGGTTCGGTTGGTTCGGTTCGATCGGTTCGGTTCGGCTTTTTTGCCCACCTATACAAAGAGAAAGATGTGTGCAATGAAAAATGCAAGCACGGTTTTGGGGAGGTTTTTTTTTACCTTTTTCATTTTAAGAAGGGAATTATCTACTCCATCCTACTAGTTCCGGGTTAGAGTCCCGGGCAACCCACTATGGATCATATTCATATGATTTTGAAATAATATTCATAAAGCAATTATATTTCTATGTATATAGATTCGTTTATAATTTATCTCATCGATAAAAAAATTATTATGAATCTAAACTAAAAGGATCTTAACCGTTTTACATTGGTTGAAATAATATTCATAGAGAAATTATCTACTTATAGTTTTAGAGAACTTGTGTACTTCGGAGTCCCTGATGATTAAATAAACCAAGGATTTTACCATCACTGCAATTTTAGAGAGATGCGAAAGCGAAAGCCTATGGGGTCACTTCTGTAACTGGATATCTAGTACTGAAAACCGTCTTTACATTGGATGGTTTGGTGTTTTGATGATCCCTACCTTATTGACCGCAACTTCCGTTTTTATTATCGCATTCATTGCTGCTCCTCCAGTAGATATTGATGGTATTCGTGAACCTGTTTCTGGATCTCTTCTTTACGGAAACAAGATTATTTCAGGTGCCATTATTCCTACTTCTACAGCTATTGGTTTGAATTTTTATCCGATCTGGGAAGCTGCATCCGTTGATGAAAGGCATATACAACGGTGGTCCTTATGAACTAATTGTTCTACACTTTTTACTTGGTGTAGCTTGTTATATGGGTCGTGAGTGGGAACTTAGTTTCCGTCTGGGTATGCGTCTTTGGATTGTTGTTGCAGATTCAGCTCCTGTTGCAGCCTGCTACTGCTGTTTTCTTGATCTACCCAATTGGTGATGGAAGTTTTTCTGATGGTATGCCTCAAGGAAAGTAGGGTTTTCTTTGCTTTCCTCCATTCATAAAAATCGACTATGGCTTAAAGCCTCCTTGCTCACCAGAAATCTCACCCATTGGAATGGAAGAGGAATCTCCATCACCAGTTTCGCCACTGCGTCCCCAGCAAAATACATGGGACGAGATACATTTGTAAAGCCGAACATCGGGGGATGAACGAGCCCAAGTAAAGAAAAATAAGCTGAAATAATGAGAGACTTACCTACGGTACGCCAAAACGTAGGGTAGCGGATGGGTTCTTGAATCCTCATAAATACGTATCGGTTATCCCAATCATCTCCAAATGATAATCGCCTCCAGCACCCCTCGAAGGCTCTAAGACTAAAGGAGCGCCATCACGAGATCTAAGATAGTAAAACCCAGGCTTGCTCTCCAATGGGGCAAAACAATAAGAGTATAAAACCTCGTGCACCCCGATGCAGAAGCCGTGCAACTCCCCGAGCACTTGAATGGCCATCAAAGTCCTCCAAGCTAGCGGAGTAAGCTGAGAAGGGCAGAGACCGAAGTACGAAGATATTTCAGCAACAAGGGAAGGAACGCCACTCCTTACGCCAGCTTTCAGATAAGCCTCGTATATAGCCACCTCCCCGGCTCCTCCATCAGGGGCACACTCAAACTCGGAAGGGCTCTTTATTCCAACCGGTGGAGGAATTGTGTACTTCCTCCGGATCCTGGCAAGATCTTCTCCACGAACCTCGGAACAAGGACCATCGTCAAGGAAGTAGAAACACCTCTGCTTCAAGGGAGTCATTGGAGCTGCCTAATTATCAGTCTCCGAAGCTATCTCCCAAGAGGAAACGGGGACGAGAAGGGATCATCCGAGAAAAGACGCAGCCTTGCATGACTACCTACAGCCGGAAACGAGGAGCTCGGGATTCATCTCGTTCACTCTGAAAGTCACAAACTGAGAAGGCTTGAGGCTGCAAGAGACACAGTGACTTCCTTTTATACGTTCAGGCTGCCGACCTTTGCCCAAAATAAAAGGAAAAATCACAATACTTCGAGAAGATTTTGAAAAACCCTTGGCCGAAAACTTTCAACCCGAGGAAAGGAAACTCCCCCCGGAAATGGAAAATTTGGGAACTAAGGATCTAATATCAAAATTTCCTTTTTTGGAGACATTCAATTCAAGCGACCACTGGAGCATTCAGGATCTTCACAGCCAGCCTCGAATCTACACCTAGAGGAAGCATGTTCCAGCAAATCGATTATCTTCATCAAAAAGAATCCAGACTTTGTCTTCCTCAACAAAATGTAACCGAACTCCGCCGAAACTCTGAACCAGGCTTAGGCCTAAGGGAAGACTCTAATACACGAAACTGCTAAAGCGAGATCCTGCCCAGGGGAAGCCTGTTAAGAATGAGAAACTCCTGTTGACTTGAGTGCACAGGTTATTCCCCGAGTTCGATGACAAAATAGAGAAATATGGGGCAAACTGTTGGGGAAAAAATACTCAGGTATCACTTTTCTCCAGAGCCCGGGCAGGACCCAGACCCACTCCTTCGGGACTACCCTCTCCTTCGGGAAAATGTAAAACTTCTGATAAAGAGAACCTTCCATATTTCTGAATATGGAAGAATTTCTCTTGCCCAGACCGACTAAAACCGACCTAAGGACGGCAATAAAAGGGGAGCCCAAACCCTAGAAAAAGAGATCGACACTTCGAGACTTAGGGATTAAAGCTAGGTGGCTAGATTAGGGTTCATTCACCAATCTATTGTAGTTTCAGCTCTTTGATCTAATAAAACGTCTCTTTACATACAATTCTCTGTAAACCTCTCAAAACTCTTACGAAACAACTGCTTGTCCTCCATTCCATAGTACTCCAAAAGTACATACACAAAAATCCCCTAACAGAGAGCATGCTTAGTTATTTCTTGAGAATCGTAATAGCATGCTAATGGTTAGGTTGATTAGTTAGTTAGCGAATGCTAATATGTTATTGCTAGTATGTTGATAGTTAGGTATTCTAGAATTAGTCTTTATGCTAGATTCTAGAATGTGGTTGTTTGTGTTTGTTATGATTATTGCTTGGAACCTTGGTTATATTACCGGGTTTAGTATTGGTTATATATTGGCCGACAGCATTTGTGTAACCCACAATGCTAGGAATATTAGGGGTGAGTTAGTGTTCCTTAAGACCTTGTACCCGCCGGTTCAGGGAAACTCCTTATTCGCTGGATTGGGAAGACTCAGAAGAACGGGCTCATGGCCTATGGCTGAGTATTATACGACGGTGTAATGTGGCAATGACCCGAAGGATTGTGGGCTGTCGCACAGTGACTTGAATGACTGTGGGCCGCGGTCGGTTGAAAGTTCCTTCTTCCGGCTTTTGTAGTAAAGAGATATGATATTGCCGATAGTGAAGGAAGAACCTAACGTGACTGGGCCCGAGTTAGTTATATATATTAAAAGGATTGATAAACCTTGGATATGTTGAGATTGACTTGCAAGTTTTAGAGATTATCTTATAGTATCGATAATTTACTCGTACTATTTTCTGCTGCGGATTTCTGGTGACCAATAGTGCTTGTAGAGAGAGCGAGAAGTTACGCCAGCTGGTGTAGAGTATTCATCTTTTTGCTTAAGACGTTTTCAGACTATTCATCTTTTGTCATGCCACTACGTGTATAATATTTTGTGTCTTGCGAACCGAGTATGATATATAATAAATAAATTGATGTTTTATGTACGTGCCTTGTTGTATCTGATATTAGCTTGTCCAAGCTAACACAACGTCAGATTGGGGTACGGGTTGAGAAGCGTTAGGCTTTAATCTGAAGGGATGTGTTAGTGGGCGGACTGGCCTAATCACGAATTACACTCTTTGTGATTATGGCCGGATCGTTCCTAACCCGTCATATAGCTCTCCCAAACCTTGGTAGACGGTCGGTCCGTCGGTCATGTTCTTGTTTAATTGTTAGCCGGTGGTTCGACCTATACCTAAAACGGTTCAGGGGTGTTACACAGCTGCTCAGCAATCTCTTTAGAGGCATCGCGCTGGCATATCAGATGGCTCTAGACACTGCTGGTGAAGGAAATTTCAACACTAGAAATCCAGAAGAAGTAGTGAGACTCATAGAAAATTTGGCATCCAGGAACAGCACAAAGAACACTGATTTCGAGGGGAGAAAATGGCCCACTACCCTAGGAAAGGAGTAGATGCACGATGTTAAGGCTAAACTGGATAGTGTTCATAAGCTACTAAGGAAGCAAGTCAGCTTTGCAGAAGATACTGAAGATGTGGATATCAATAGTGACAGATATGAAGAGGAAGATGTGAATTTCATCAGTGGTATAGGTTTTCAGAATCAAAAGTCTGAAAATTAAGGTGGCAGAAACTCCTATGGACAGAGGACTAGATACAATCAGAATTCTCAGTACCAGAAGACAGCATTAGAGCCTATGGAACTTCTTCCTACCAGAATCCACCATCACATAATAGAGAGAGTAAGATAGAAGCTATGCCTTATCAAGTTCTTGAAGTTCAACAGAAGTTGATGGTGAACTTCAACTGAAAGATAGATGATGTCTACATAGAGCTAAACTCAAAGTTTGAGTCTTTGAATACACATGTGAAGAAGCTGGAAACACAGGTAATTCAAACAGGAGACACCATCAAGAGGCAAGAAGTTTTCAGCAGAGGTAGAGGTGATGAAACAATGAAACACCACGTGAATGCCATTATAGATGATGATTTCTGGCAAGTGGTAAAGAATGAGAAGCTTCAAGAAGGCGAATTTGAAGTCGAGCGTGCCATGAGTATCGACAGCTCTCATTGGTGTCGATCGACGCCAAGATATGGACATCGATCGATGATGGATGATGACCACCGATCGATGTTATCAGGATTATAATGATATAGATGCTATATGATATCACTACAAGAAAACATGTATTTCCTAGGCATGGGCATTCGGGGTCATAATCGGGTTTCGGTTTTATCCATTCGGGTTTCGGTTTTCCGGATTTATCAAAATCAGCCCCATTCGGATTATTTGAAAGTTTGTTTCGGGGTTAATAAATCCTCAAAGAACCGGCACAACCCAATGTACTTTCGGGTTCGAGTCCCAATCGGTTATTCAGTTTAACAATATCTGATTTGTACCTACTTTGTAACCAAAACATAAGTAAAATCGATTTTTTGGGTTTCAAATACCTAATTTGAACTTTTTTATAACCAAAACATAAGTAAAATCGATTTAAAAATAAGAAGTGAACATCAACCATGATCATTTAAAATCAAATGAAAAGGAAATATAGTTATTGATAAAAAGAAAAACAAATAAATGAAAACATAAAATGAAAACCGCGTTCTCATGAAATAAAAAACATTGTTTAACGAAAACAAAATCTAAATCTAAATATTTCAAAATTCAACAACCACATTTAATCATTAACATTCATGTAATAGATAAGTATTTTAGATGTTCAGTATATTTTAATGTACTTTGAATACATATTAGGAATTGAGATCATGTTTGATACAAGATATTTCTAGTGTTCTGAATGTTTCGGGTTCTATCGGATATCGATTTAGATTCGGGTTCGGTTCGAATAATACTCATAACCCGAAATACCATAAAACAAGATCCATTCGGTATTTATGTCGGGTTCGGATCGGTTCGGATTCATTTTTATCGAATCGGATTCGGTTCGGATTTTCGGGTTCGGTTTATTTGCCCAGCAAAAATGATCAGTCGTTAATTAGTTGCAATTTTGCTACTGATGTACGACTAATTCGCGACTAATTTTATTGGTCATATAACAGTCGTAATGCAGTCGATAAATTTTACGACTGAACTATGACTATTTTGCGAGAAACGGTCGATAGTTGCATAATAGTTGCAACATTTGGCGACTAACTTGCGACCAGTAAAATAAAGCTATAGTCCCTTTTCAGTCGCAAAATTAACTATAATATTAAAAAAAATTGATTAATCAATTAAAATATAATAAAAATATGTATGCATATGTCACATATACCTATTACACATAACATAAATAAAAATATATATTTATATATATTTTGTGGTGGATGCCGCCGCTGGAGAACAATCAGCAGCGGAGAAGACCGCCGTTGCCGAACCTGTCTGTGGCGACCGCCACTTTCGAATATAAATGCGGAATTAAAATAATAATAAATCATAGCGCAGCGGAAATAATAATAATACGGATAATAAATTCCACGTCATATCATAAAGTCAAATACAATACCATAAAGTCAAACCCGAAAATAAACATCTGAAATATCGATAACAACGTAAGCCCGAAGGCTGAAATAAGAAATAACATAAACGAGAAGTCCAAAGGCCTGAAGGCCCAATAACGATAAAAGATAAAATGATAAAGCCCACGAGCCCAAATAGTAGCACAAGTCCGATATGATCACTCCTGCTCATCGGTCACACCTGAAAGGGGAAAAAAAAGAGGGGTGAGCAACAGGGGAGTCGCTCAGTGAGGTATGGGATGCTAAACCGCAAACCATTGACTCAGTTCATAGCACTACAACTATGTAGGCTTAGCTCTAGCATGAAACAAACACGGCGTCTAGTACACCACACATAACAACAAATAATGCGCTAATAGCACACAGCTAATCTCTGCACCACGCATTTCCTTATAAGGATATAACCATATACTCGAAGCGTCGCTAGTACAGTCTGTCTCTGTACCCCCGCCCACCGTAGCGTCGAATGCAAACGTCTCTGCACCACGCCCCAAACAGTAGCGTCGAAGCTCAAACGTCTCTGAACTCACGCCCATATCACACCGTAGCGTCGAATCTCGGACATCTCCGAACTCACGCCCATCACATAGTCCCTACTCATAACTATGTATATACATATATATATATATATATATATATATATAATCGTCCTCAGCATCAATCTATTCACGGAGTGCTAAAACTAGTTCGGGATTTAACAGAGAAGCCCTCACCTTAGTAATGAAGAGAAGTGATGTCTATGAACTCCAGCTGCTCAAATAGACTCCAAATCTGAAATCAGATCGAAATTCCGAGTCAGAACGCCCTTCGAACGGGTGAAAACGGGTGTCTAAGGAAAAGTCAACCCGCTGGTCAAAGATCAACCCGGTCAAACCTTGACCAGAAATCAATTTAGCTAACCGACCGGTTTACTCTGACCTAAATCGATTTCAATTGGACCGTCCGGTTTAACCTTAACCGAAATGAAATTAATTAATTAATTAAATCGACCGTTTATCCTAACCGAAATATAATTAATTTTAACCAACTGGTTTTCCCTAACCGATTCGCAATTAATTTAAACCAGTCAAACCAACCGGTTGACCGAGTCACCGAGTTGACTCACCGAGTCGACTCAGCCGAGTTGGCGAGTCGCCGGCGAGTCACCGGCACCGGTCACCGGTGGCGACGGCGGAGGGACGGTGGCTTACCGGAACAGTCACCGGCTCCGGCGGACGGTGGTCGGAGACGGTGGCGCGTGCGTTTCACGACGCGCGCGGGTTGATATTCCGGAGGCGCGTACGGCTTCGTCTGAGCTCCGATTTCGACGACTTCGGTGGCTATGGATTCGTCTCGTCGAGAGGAACGCGATGGTGGTCTTGCATGCACGAAATACGCAACGGTTAAGGAGTTATGGTCGATTTACTAAAGCGGCCGAAACTAAACTTAAAATGCATGTGGCTTCTGGTGGTTACCTAGGGGGATGATCGGTGGTGGTGAACTGAACGCGATCACTGGACGTGGTGGCTCCGGCGACGAGCTCCGGCGATCCTCTCTCTACAAAATGATCAAACACTTCCTTAGCTCTCTCTCTCTATTTCTCTCTAACTTCTTTCTCTTTTTTTTTCTTTTTTTGTTGCAATGGTGAAGAAACTGATGTTGCAAAGTGGGTTTTTAAAGAAAAATATCATGGGTCTCTGGAAATGGGTTTGGGCTTCGCTGGGCTTTAGATGGGCCAGGTTTTGGGTCATGACAACTCTCCCCCACTAATAAGGAATTCGACCCCGAATTCGAGTCAGCAACTGACTGTTCCATAACATCCTGAAACAACTCTGGATGGTCAATCCTCATCTGTAGCTCGGGCTCCCATGTCTCCTCCTGGATCCCGTCTCTCTCCCAACGAACCTTGACCAACATGGTCATCATTCCCTTATCTGTTTTCATTTGGCGATCCAAAATCTCCACTGGCGTACACGGCGCACATAAATCTTTGCCAAGATCACTTGGTGGCTGCTGCAAAATGAGCTCTTGCTCTCTAACGACTTTCCTCAAAACGGAAACATGAAATGGTCCCATATATCTTGGTTTAAGCTTCTTTAGCTTCCGAGTCTTAGATCCTCCCTGAAATGTCCTCATTTTCAGTTATACCAGGTCGCCAACCTCAAACTGCAAATCCTTACGGCGCTTATCTGCATAACTCTTCTGTCGATCGTGGGCTTCCTTAAGCCGACTCTTGAGCATCTCAACCTGTTATACCGTCTCTTGAACCATTGCAGGTTCAATCTCACGTTGCTCCCCCACTTCTGTCCAACAAAGCGGTGTGCGACAAGGCCTACCGTAAAGAGCCTCATACGGTGCCATCTTAATGCTCGAGTGATAACTGTTGTTGTAGGCAAACTCCGCTAAGGGTAAATACTTTTCCCAACTTCCTTCCCAATCTAGAACGCAAGCTCTCAACATATCCTCTAAGGTCTGAATAGTCCTCTCTGACTGACCGTCGGTCTGCGGGTGATAAGCTGTGCTCATACGGACCTTTGTCCCAAGTGCCTTCTGAAAGGCTCCCCAAAATATAGATGAAAACTTTACGTCTCGATTCGATACAATGCTCACGGGAACTCCATGCAATCTCACAATCTCATCGATGTAAATCTGCGCCAACTGACTCGCTCCGTCGGTCGTCTTAATCGCTAGGAAATGGGCTGACTTGGTAAGTCTGTCCACAATTACCCATATGGCATTCTTCCCTCCTGAAGTAGTCGGTAACCCCAATACAAAATCCATAGTCACCATGTCCCATTTCCACTCCGGCAATGGCAGGTTTTGTAATAACCCGCTAGGAACCTGGTGCTCAGCCTTAACCATCTGACACGTCTGACACTGCGATACAAATGTAGCAACATCCTTCTTCATACCCAGCCAATGATAATAACGCTTCAGGTCTCTATACATCTTGGTGTTCCCCGGGTGAATAGAGAAACGCGAGTGGTGTGCTTGCCGTAAAATCTCCTTTCTTAACAACTCATCACTGGGCCCACAAACCCGGTTCCGGTACATGAACATTCCGCTCGATGCCGTATGATATCCAACACTCTCAACCTCAATCTGCTTACGCAAAGCCTCATCGACATCCTGAGCTTTGGGTATTCTCCATAGCAAATCTGCCTGATCTACAGCCTCGAGGCCAACAGTCTCTCCGTCTATAGTAGTGGCACATAATCTGAGACTAGCAAGTGTCCCCATACACTCCTGAACCTCCTTGGTTCGTGAAACATCGCTCCTGCGCCTACTCAAGGCATCTGCCACTTGATTAGCTTTTCCCGGTTGATAAGCGATCTCCAAATTGTAGTCTGCTAACAACTCCACCCATCTACGCTGCCTCAAGTTCAAGTCCGTTTGAGTAAAGATGTACTTCAGACTCTTGTGATCTGTGAGGATCTTCACCTTCTCTCCATACAAATACGACCTCCAAATCTTCAATGCAAAGACAACTGCTGCAAACTCCAAGTCGTGTGTAGGATAATTAGCCTCGTGAGGTCTCAACTGACGTGAAGCATAAGCAATGACCTTACCCTCTTGCATCAATACACATCCCAATCCAGTGCCTGATGCATCAGTATAAACCTCATATGGAATCCCTGGCCTCGGGAGTACCAAAACTGGCGTATGTGTCAGATGTCGCTTCAACTCTGCGAAACTCTCGGAGCACTCATCTGTCCAATCAAACTTGACGTCCTTGCCCGTTAACTTTGTCATTAGCTTTGCAATGCTAGCAAAACCCTTGACGAAATTCCTGTAGTATCCTGCTAAACCGAGAAAACTGCGGATCTCCGTCGCACTCTTAGGTGTCGGCCACTCTGAAATAGCTTTAATCTTTTCTGGATCTACAGCAACTCCCGCTTCTGAAACCACGTGACCCAAAAATCCGATCTTCTTCTGCCAGAAGCTGCACTTACTCAACTTAGCAAACAACTGATGCTCTCTAAGCTTCCCCAACACAATCCGTAAGTGCTCAGCATGCTTTTCTCTACTCCGAGAATAAACCAAGGTATCGTCGATGAAAACGATCACACACTTATCCAAATGCTCACGAACACATCATTCATTAGCTTCATGAATGCTGCCGGTGCGTTCGTTAATCCAAATGGCATCACAACAAACTCATAATGTCCATAACGTGTGCGGAAAGCCGTCTTCCGTACATCATCCTCAGCTATGGCAATCTGATGGTATCCTGACGCTAAATCAATCTTAGAAAACCATGAAGCTCCTTGCAACTGATCCAACAACTCGTCGATACGCGGAAGCGAATACCTATTCTTGATGGTGACTTTGTTCAAACCTCTGTAGTCGATACAAAGTCTAAAACTTCCATCCTTCTTTTTCACAAACAAAACTGGTGCTCCCCACGGTGAAGTGCTCGGCCTGATAAAACCTTTATCTAATAGTTCCTCCAACTGCTTCTTCAACTCAGCCATCTCTGTGGGAGCTAAACGGTAAGGAGCTCGTGAAACTGGTGCTGCCCCTGGTTCCACCTCGATCGTAAGAACATCACTTCTAGCTGGCGGTGGCCCTTTTAAGGCCTTAAGAACATCTTCGTACTCAGCAACCACGGGAATATCATGCAACTCCTGCTGATCCTCATCATTAACCATCGAAATGGTCGCCAAAAACCCCTCTGCTCCACTCTCCAATAATTCTTCCGCACGCAACATGGAGATAATAGGAATTCCCTGGTGTGACTGGATTCCCTCAAATGTGATTTTCCCTTCCGCTCTCGGGATATTAACTCTTGCCTCCAGGCAATCTAATACAACTTGATGTCGCGTCAACCAATCCATCCCAAGTATGACGTCTGATAGTGCTCAAATTACCCAGTAGAGCTTACTCTCTCAAATAAGAGGTACAGCTGTAGTACTTAGGGATCGAATCACGGGGAGCTAGGGAACCAATTAAATAAAATCTACTAATCAATCCTAGGCAAGGTTGGTTTATAGGATAGAAATGAAAATAACAATTCCTAAAATGAGCAAGGTAGTTGCTCTAACTAACAATATGATGGGTTGTTTAAATGCGATAAAGAGTGCTAGACATAGGGTTTCTATTCAGGAATGGAGATTATAATCTCTATAAATGCTTTAACAAGTTGCTTGCATGATACTATAGATCTCAGCCGCTTAACATATGTGATGAATCACTAGTTAAAATATCTAGATCTCTGGCCACACCTTTCGCATGATGACACAGAAAAAGAGTCGGTCGATATCCTTTTGAGATATCGAGCGATACATCTTTCGCGGCGCCGATTGATTCACCTGTCGGGATATCGATCGACGGCTTCTAGATCTGCCTAGGCGCGAGCCGAATATGACCACAAGGTCTCAAGGAGGAAATGTCGTTCTTCTCAACGGGAGACAGGCATCGCTCAAATGGATAATTCAAGATAATCTAAGATCCTAGTGATCTATGTTCTAGTTAGCTAATCTAAAACAAGCATAGGGTACAATCCATTTGATGAGTATCACAACTTAGCAATTATAGTTTGGGGCTAATCCCACAAACCTATTTAAACCCTAGATCTAACAAGTAGACTACTCAGACATAGCTAAACAATTCATAACAATAGATTGATGAAAGAATTGTATAGATAGAATAAAGTAGAAATACAAAAGGAGATGAGAAATCTCTCCAATCTCTCAAACACAAATAAAACTCTAGTCTCTCTCTCACACTCTCTGCTTTGAGGGTTGTTAAAAGCTTGCTTCTTTCGAAGGTTGCCGTAAAAAACACTTTGCAGGAGTATTTAAGCATTTCCATTAGGTTAAAAACTCGTCAGGGGCAATCTCATAATTTGGTAAAGTCTTGGTGAAGTAGTCGGATAAACCATTTCGTCCTCGATATCGATCGACAACACTAAATGTGTATCGATCGATTATAATCTTCTAGTACGCGGATCTTCTCAGCTACATCGATCGACAACTCGGGTTGAGTATCGATCGATTATAATCGCAATATTGACTTCCGACTTAGTCTTGAATGGTCAACTCGGGTGTATCATCTCTTGCACTCCAAAATGCTCCAAAAACATCACTTTCTCACAAAATTCTCCAGAACCTGAAAACATACTAACAGGCTAGAAAACAGATTAAATATATAATAAAATACTAGTATACCATGGTTAAAAAACGGGTAAAATCCATGGTATATCAACTCCCCCAGACTTACTCCTTTGCTTGTCCTCACGCAAAAACAGTAGTCTTTGGAAAATGTTGGAAATAGCAGGAACTCAAGGATTCAATATATTGAAGTCATCACTCTATGGGTTTGCAATTCATGTCTAAACATCCTAATCACATAAGTTCATCATGCCTTATCCTAGCTTAGCAACTGATACAAGCCTAAGCTATCAAAGGCTGTATAACTCTTAGTACAAGAGAGAATCGATCTAGCACAAGGGGTGATCCAGCTGGACTGATCTAATCAACCAACAGGATCTGGACAGGAAGGGCTGGATGGATTGAAGAGTACCACAAAGGTTGCGGATGGCCTTTGATACAACTCACAAGCCACGGTCTCAGTGATTCCACACAAAGACAGAGACTAACACGTTCACTAAGCAATGGAATCCACCTAACTACTTAGAGAAACACAAGAACAAAGCAAAAGCTTTAAAGAGAAAATTCTCGGTTTATTATAAAAAATGATCAAAGGTGAAAAACAATGATGAATGGTCTTGAGCTTATATAGGCTCGACCTTGACTCAACTACAACGTTCTAATACTCTAGAAAGGAAAGAAATACACGAAAATAAAGTAGAGAAATAATGAGTTTGGCTCCTTGAAGAAAACTAGCCGTTAGGCTGATTTCTTGCCTTTGAAGAGATGTGATCTTGTATCTGGATATCTTGGTGAAGTATCCACGAAATAATAGTCTCTGGCTGCTGAATAATCTCATAAGGGTCTTGGTTTCTTCTGGTTCAAAGGAATAGAGCCGTTGGTCCTTGCTCATCAAGTGGTGGGAACTTTCCTTGAATGCACCTATGTCGCTACTGGCTCCAATGTAGCTTGTATGGTTAGGTTCATGAGTTGGTGGTTCAGCTACTGACTTGAGGTCCTCATCATTCCCTCCTTCTTCAAAAGGTTTTGTCCTCAAAACCAATTTCTCTGCACCAAGATAGAGCAAGTCAGGTTTCATCCTCTTTTTAGACTCTAGGGTCTTACCTTGGTATTGTATCGGTTTGATCTTTGGTGGGACATCTGGTGGTTCTCCTTTGAGAAGGTATGAAAGGATTACTCCTCTGCTTGGTTCAGGTAATCTGGTTCGTGGTTTTGGGTCTGGTGGCTCTTCTTGAATCAAGAGGTTGCTGGTAACAACTTATTGTTCTCTCTTGGTGTGAAGACACTTTGTAAATGTTTCTGATCTCTTTTGTTGGTCTTTGTTTGAGCTCTGGTCCGTGGGGAAGTGAATTCCAGTGACTCCTGCGGTTCCTCCCTTGGCAAATGTGGAAAAGAACAAGTGCATTATACTTGAAGTTGAATCATATAGAACAGAATGCAATAAACTATGACAAGCTAAGCAATTATTCCAATAATGACTAAGTTCATAGTTTTTACTTACTAGTGTACCAAGTATGTTACTTGGTGTTACCTCAGGCCTTTTAGCCACATGGAACACGTCTTCTTTGTAATGTGGATGAGTTTTTGGACGTTCTTCCTCTTTATCTAAACCTTCATCAACATTCTGGACAGGGTACAAGTGCATCATACCAGTGTTTTGATAAATAGGATTGATCACATTAAGTTCAGAAGTAACCTTATCAATTGTTGGGCTTGCTTGCGCAGCAAGGTTGGACTCTTGCTCCTTGATTTCCATGTTAGTACCTGAAATATTTTCAACCTCTTGGGCACTAGACAAGTGTGTTAAGATGGTCATGGAAGTACTAGAAACAGAATTATATCTAGCTTTAATCAAGTTGAGAAATTCTTCAAACTTTTTATCTATCCTATCAAAAGAATCATCCACGCTAGTAAAGGAATCACTTACCTCCAAGTTAGTTTCTTTTGCTAACTTCACAGCTCGTTTTGTGGGACAATATTTTGCAAGATGACCATGGCCTTGGCACCTATAACAAATAACCTCAGGTGGTTCTAAAGATTTAAAGTATTCACCTTTGTTTTGTTTGACTTGAGGTGTATGCACTGGTTTTGAGCTTTGCCTCTTGATTGCCGGCTGCAAGACTTGGGGTTGTACCACTCTGTTTGTAGACACCTTCTGATTGCTGTGCTCTTTCCACAAACTGCCTATACATGAGCCTCTTCAACTCTGCCCAAGTAAAAGGTGGATCATTGTAATAGATCCGATCAGCATCAAGCTGGCTCCACCAGTTGTATGCTTCTCCAACCAAGGTATCACTTGCATAAGATGGTTGTAACTTCTCTGGAATTCTCCAAGCTATAAACCATTGCTCCATGTCGTACTCCCACCTTAGGTATGCACTTGGTCCTCCCTTATGACCTGAAAATTGCATAGTTAATGTATCCAAGCGATTCTGCCTAAGATGATTACCATTGTGGTTCCATTGATTGCTTTGGATATGGCTTGATCGGTTTCCCTGGTATGGTCTTGCTGGTGTAGACATGGTGGTTTTCATTCTCCTTGGACAAGCTTGAACATAGAACTTCTCCTCAGAACTACCCCCATAGGTGACCTTTGATTTGGGACCATAGCAACTTGAGTATTGGTCCAGTGGCTCTTGTTCCTCCTCCTGGTACTCTTGTTCAACATTTAGAGCATACTCTTGAACAGAGTTCACGCACCAAGAACTATCAGTATGATCATCTCCATCACTCCAACAATCTGGACCAGCTTCTTCTCCCCAATCTACTTCTGAAGTGTTGTACTCTTCAGCCTCTTCTTCACTCTCCATCTAACTTGAATCAGTACCTCGCAAAGAATAAACAAAAGTATTCAGAATCAAGTGGTTAAAGAAGAAGATGTGACAAACAAAGTAATGGAGTGAAACAAAAAGGAAAAGAAGAGTTGCAAGCAAAAACTTAGGAAAGAATTAAAAAGTGGAACAAAAATATGGCAAGTTCGGATATGCACTTAATAGAAACACTTTTTATAATTTTTTTTGAATGAAGGTAGTGATCTAAAGACAACTAAACTCGACAGGAATAAGAACAAGATGAACAATTTTTTTTTTTTCTTTTGAAAGAAATGAAACAACTAAATGCAACAAGAAACAAAACGATTTCTTTTTATGGGTTTTATGGTTTTATGAAAAGAGGAACATGATAAACTAGATGCAACAGAATCAAATATGACTTTTTATGGGTTTTATATGATTATGCAAAACAGAACTAGATGAAACAAAGAACAAATGATTTTTATTGCTTTTGATTTATGAATGCAAAACTAATGAAACTAAAAATGCAATAAAAAAGACAAGGATAGATATGACCTGATGCTGAAGGAACTTCAGCTCTGATACCAGAAATGATACAAGCCTAAGCTATCAAAGGCTGTATAACTCTTAGTACAAGAGAGAATCGATCTAGCACAAGGGGTGATCCAGCTGGACTGATCTAATCAACCAACAGGATCTGGACAGGAAGGGCTGGATGGATTGAAGAGTACCACAAAGGTTGCGGATGGCCTTTGATACAACTCACAAGCCACGGTCTCAGTGATTCCACACAAAGACAGAGACTAACACGTTCACTAAGCAATGGAATCCACCTAACTACTTAGAGAAACACAAGAACAAAGCAAAAGCTTTAAAGAGAAAATTCTCGTTTTATTATAAAAATGATCAAAGGTGAAAAACAATGATGAATGGTCTTGAGCTTATATAGGCTCGACCTTGACTCAACTACAACGTTCTAATACTCTAGAAAGGAAAGAAATACACGAAAATAAAGTAGAGAAATAATGAGTTTGGCTCCTTGAAGAAAACTAGCCGTTAGGCTGATTTCTTGCCTTTGAAGAGATGTGATCTTGTATCTGGATATCTTGGTGAAGTATCCACGAAATAATAGTCTCTGGCTGCTGAATAATCTCATAAGGGTCTTGGTTTCTTCTGGTTCAAAGGAATAGAGCCGTTGGTCCTTGCTCATCAAGTGGTGGGAACTTTCCTTGAATGCACCTATGTCGCTACTGGCTCCAATGTAGCTTGTATGGTTAGGTTCATGAGTTGGTGGTTCAGCTACTGACTTGAGGTCCTCATCAGCAACCAAACTCATCTAGTCAACAACTTAGCAATTCTTATCTGACATTCCCCTCTACTAACCTCATTTCTTAACATAAAGTAAAAATGCAGGCTTTACCTTGGGAGTATCGATCAAAGGACACATGGATTCAACTCAAACAAGTATCTGAACACACAGGTAGTCTTCTCTGATCCCTTTCTCCCCTCTTCTCTCTTCACTGAATCTCTTATTAGTTTCAATTTCAACAGGTTTCGATGCCACATAGGTCATCTAGTCCATCTCATTGACATTTGCATTGTAACTCATACATTTTTTGGCAAAGTGTAGCGAATAATGGGGTCGCAGGAATCACTCCTACCCCTCGTTTCCACAATGTGTGATCATTCTTGAGATTTAAAATACTGGGGTCGCAGGAGACACTCCTACCCCTCTGCCTCTCAAGAAATCATTTCAATCTTTTATAACATAAACTTATTTCTCGAGATGCCGAAGAGAGAGAAGGAAGGGAACCAGAAACAGACAGACTTTTTACCTTCCAGACTTGTACGAGGATTCCGATCCAGTGATTTCCAAGCCCCAAGACAAGCAAATAGGTCAATATTAGTGTTGGAGGTCAGCTTTGGTTCCTTCAAACAATCTTAGCTAGTGAATATAGATGGCAAGTTGATCCACTTTAGCACCTTTAGTACTATCTGCAATCAGTAATCTAGAATGGTGCTAAAGAGTGGTCAGACGATCAAATATAAATCCATATCAATGTTCCTATAATACTTATGCGAAAAATATTTTTGAAAAACAATTTAAATAAAAACCAAAATAAAAACATATATTAGTAAACTCCCCCCCAGACTTAAATTACACTATCCCAGTGTAACACAGTCGGTGGTGAGGTAAATAAATAAAACATAATTAATAAATATAACAAGTTAGAATGAATAAACCTGATCGACAAGATGTCGATCGATTCGTAGTGGTATACGTCGATCGTTAGTAATGGTCGTGTGGTGTCGAGCGATATGAATGATGAATGTCGGTCGATGGAATTATCATTCTACTTGGATCTAATAAAAACTGCAAAATAAATCCGAAAAAATAAAAGCAAAAATGAAAAATAAATTAAATAAAGAAAAAGAAAGCCTAATAGTGGGTTGCCTTCCACTCAGCGCTTGGTTATAGTCATTTAGCTTGACTTGTGGTAGTTGAGTGACTCATGGGGTGCAGTGGGGGTTGTTGTTTGCTGGTGGGCAAACACTTCCCTCATCTTTGGATTCAGCAGCAGTGAAGCTTCTTGTGGCATCACCTGATCTTGTCCATCTAGGAGATATCTTTGCTAAATCGGCTTTGATGACTTGCAACCTTCTGACCAAATCGTCGGTGTCTAACTGATGCCGATAGAAAATCTAGAATGCTTAGATAGGTCTGCATGTTGTCTTTGGCGTTCTGGTCTTGAATCTGTTGATCCCTGATCTACCAAAGATGCAGTATCGATTGATGCTACAATTGGTACGTCGGTCGCTTCGCTGGGATCGCTATCGATCGACTCCGTCTCAGCTTTGTTGATCGATTCTGAACGTTGGCCTTGGTACTCAAGATTTCCCTGCATATTGCATATCTCATTCTTCAAGAGACCAGTAGCTCTGCAAAGGTTGGTCACTCTTGCATTGAGAGTCTCCTCAATGTTATCACTTCTTTCTATGATCTCTCCTCCATAGAATTCATGGCTACGTACAGCTTATGTTTGATCTCATCAACTTCTGCTGTAGTGCATGCTCTCTTCGCTGGTGGTGGTTCGGTGTCGATCGATGTTGGTCGAGGCTGTCGATCAATGCTTCGTTGCTGTCACGAAGATTAATATAAGCTTTAACTATGCTCATATCTCTTTCTAGCTTGTCCAGCTGTCGTGAAAGTGTATCTAGGTATCGGATGATAGGTGAACTTAAAAGATCA
This sequence comes from Raphanus sativus, assembly GCF_000801105.2. Lineage (NCBI taxonomy): Eukaryota > Viridiplantae > Streptophyta > Magnoliopsida > Brassicales > Brassicaceae > Raphanus > Raphanus sativus. The sequence continues at coordinate 38,170 of NW_026615664.1, forward strand.
TGCTTCTCTTCGTACGATTTCATCCTATTTCCAGTTCTGCGAACCTCGTGTCGATGACGATGTAAGTGTGTGTCGATCGATGGAAAAGTAGCATTTCGAGCTTGGTCATTCTGGCGAATTGTGTCCAACTCTTTCTGTAGAAGATCTATCCTCTTGCTTAACCATTCGACATTGTTGTTGAGAGGGCTGTAGACGTCTCCAATCCGTGTATTGATGTAAGCAACCTCCCATTCATCTTTCTTAGGTGATGAACAGTCTGGTCGGTCCATGGATGTAGTCTTGCCGATGTCGACCGATGGTACAGGTACTCTGTCGGTCGATACTGGTGGCGTAGCCTCTTTCTCAAGCATGGTCAATATGTTTCCAAGCTCCACTCTTATCTCAGCCATATCATTCTGGAAGTCCTTGTAACTGACATCCAAAGGCTGGAAAGTGTCTTCCACCAATGTGTGCATGTTTGCCTCAAGGTGCGCCTGAGCTCTCCATACATCAGTCACCATATCATCTACCTCCTCTCTACTGTAGGGTACTGGTGGTGGTGTGTATGCATGGTAAGGGCGTGTGTGTATTGGAAGGCGTAAGCAACCTCTGTGAAAAAGGGATGCTCTATCCAAAAGTCTCTTTACTTTGCTCCTGGTAACATGGATGATCTCACCATCAACTCCTCTAGCATAGCCAAACTCATCTCTGTAGACACCATATTCATCCTTAGCCTCCCACTTGAATCTCCTTGATCCATCAGTATTGAAGGCACGTCGTCCAAACTCCAATCGTCTGTCGGGCGATCTGACTCTTGGTCTGTCGATCGATCCGGGATATCCGCCATCGATCGATGGTGTTGAAACGATGTCGATCGATGGTGTTCGTCGAGGTTGACCGAAGTGTTGAGGAACTGATCCTCCCTTGTGTTGTTGTTGTGGTTGTCCTGGACGTGATTTAGGATGTCTGGATGGCTACGTTGCTGTGTGAACAGGTTTCTGGTCCATTAGCAACTTGGAGGATGTCTGCTATGTCTTCTCTGGTTATGTGCAGAACTCTTCCATCCATAGCTCTTGCATAGCCATCTGTGTCCCTGAAAATTCCAAATTCAGGTGTTAGTGAAACGTTCCTGATATCGTAAGGTTCATGAGATCTCGGTTGAGCTCTGTTGAAGGTGTCGATCGATGGGTGTGTGGTGGTGGCGATCGATGGTGCACGTCTAGCTGCACGGTTGGATCGATTGAACATGTTGTTGCAGTCTTCCATTGATGAATCTCTGAATGCTGGAAGCTGCTGGGTAGAAGGTGAAAAGTTTTGAATTTTCGTGGCTTGAGTTGTCAACCTTTTATACCCATGTGTTGCCCTAATCGGTGAAATTCCGATTTTGTCCTTTAAGTCGTCCGGGTTAATATCGATCGATATTATACTGGCAATGTCGATCGATGGACGATGTCGTTTTGCTGGATGAAGTAGATAATCGATCGATGGTGGGCGTTTGATGTCGATCGATTGTGGGGAATCGAATTGCAAATCTGTCATTCTCCAAGTAATTTTCCCAAGCTCTCTCTTCCCAATAGTCTGCATCATGTTCTTCACTGTGGTCTCCACTGTGGGAAGAGGTGGCTATGTCTACTGCAAAACTCTCATGAAATCCGCTATCCGCCCAACTCCTTACTGAGTAATCATCTTCCTTTCGGTTGGGTGGGATGGCGAAATTCGGGTAGCAATGATCTGGTAGATCGAGTTCATCATCTGGTGGGTCTCTGTCGATCGATGATCCATAGTTGTTGTCGATCTCCTCTGACTTGTAAGTGTCGATCGATGACGTTAAAGTACTGTCGATCGATCCCGAGTACTCTGTCTCGTACTCGACTTCACAATGACAAACTGCGATGATACCAGTATCATCTTCCTTTACCACTGATTTGGCTTGTGGTTTGCCAAGTTTGACAGGGTCGTAGTGGATCTCTGGATCTATCATAGTCAAGCACATCCTGTTGGTGTTCATGTCACATATGGCTCCTACTGTAGCCATAAATGCTCTTCCAAGTAAGAGGGAAGAGTTCCAATTTAGCTTGATGTCTAGGACATGAAAATCCACAGGGACGATAGCATCACCAATATGTACCTCTAGGTCTTTGATGAAGCCTCCAGAGTTTCTCTGAGAGTAATCCACGAAAGTAAAGATCTCTGGTGAAGGCTCTACTTGCAGGCCCAGATGGTCTGCCATGACCTTTGGTAAGATGCTGACTGATGAACCAGTGTCACATAGTGCATGAGGAAATTCAATACCTTGTACCACACATGGTATTGCAAACTTCCCAGGATCACTCTTCTTTAGCAAAGTAATCCTCCTCTCATATCTTCTCTGACATTGTCAAACCTTCTCCTAATGTCAGTTTCAGTCTCCCTTGTTTCTCTGAAGAACATCCACAATCTCTTTGTGAAATAAACCTCCTCTTCATTAGCTTCCCTCTTAAGGTTCTTAGGAATCTTCTCCTTCCTACTCCTTAACCTTCTTCCTTCAGTTCCCTCTGATGTAGGTGTAGTGTCTGAAGGGTTACCAGTGATTTCGGTAGGGTTAGCTTTGTGGTTTCGGTGTGGGTCTGAGTGCATTGATTCGGTTGCTGTCTATCGATGGTAGTTGCACTCGTATGTGAGAGGTGCGTGTCGATCGATAGGTGGAGAAGGGGGTCGATCGATACGGTTCTCTTCTTTGTGTCGATCGATGAGTGGCTCGTCTCGTCGGTCGATATCTTCGTAGGTGTGGGTGGGTGGGTATGGATGAGAAGCCGTGAATTCAGCATGTGTCAATATCCTAACCGCGTTGCAGTCTGCAATCGTATCCGGAAAATGACATCGTCGATGTCGATCGATGTGGACTAGTTGGTGTCGATCGACACCATTTGATCCACCGAGACTTAGTGAACTTTCCACTTCAAAGTCTCCTTCTTGTAGCTTCTCCTGTTTCACCACTTGCCAGAAATCATCATCTATGATAGCATTGACGTGGTGTTTCCTATTTCCTTCCCCTACTTCCTTAGAAGTTCCAATCCTCCTGATAGAGTCTTCAGTCTGGACAATCTGTGTCTCAAGTTTCTTAACTTGAGTGCAGATGGTGTCTATCCTCGTGGTCAGATTGTTGAAGACAGAATCAATCTTCCCATTGAAGTCTACTGTAAGCTTCTGCTGACCTTCCAGAACTCTATCAATCATGGCATCAAACTTACTCTCCTGGGTGGGTGGCGGTGGGTTTTGGTAAGCTGAGTTGCCGTAGTTCCTTGTGTTGGTGAAGGGTTTCTGATACTGTGAACTCTGGTTGTAGTTACTCTTCTGACCACTGCCAAAAAAGTTTCTGTTTCCACTCTGGTTTCCATATCTCTGAAATCCAGTACCTCCAATGTAGTTCACATCTTCCTCTGTATCATCCTCTCTAGCCTCTCCTTTTCAGCTGAGCAGACTGGCTGCCCCAGAAATGCATGTAAGCATCTATCTTGGCTCTGACTTCATTCATCTGGTCTTCCCCCGATGGCTGCAACCGATTTTCTTGTCAGAGTCAGTGTTCTTGGTGCTGCTGCTGTTGGCTAGGTTCTCAATAAGTCTCACAGCCTCTATTGGATTCCTAGTGTTGAAGTTCCCCTCACTAGCAGTATCAAGAGCCATCTGATACCTTAAGGCGATACCTCTGTAGAAAGTGCTTAACAGCTGCACTTCATTGAATCCATGGTGTGGACAGTCTCGCTGGAAGAACTTGAATCTGATCCACGCGTCTTTAAAAGTCTCACTAGGCTTTTGCGCGAAAGTGGCGATTTTGCTTCTTAAGTCTTCAGCGCGTGCCTCATCAAAGAAATTACGCAGGAAGGCGTTTTTGATGTCGGCCCAGGATGTCAGTGATCCTGTAGGTAGCTGCTTGAGCCAGTGCGAAGCTTCTCCAATCAGTGAGTATTTGAAGAGCTTGCAGAGTAGGTAGTCCTCGGGGACTCCATCCATACGAATAGCAGCGATAAGATCCTCGAACCTCTCCAGATGGTCCATAGGATGCTCGTGTGATTGCCCAGAATAAGGTATCTGAGACACGAGAGAGTAGTACTGAGGCTTGAGCTCGAAGTTCGGCTTCTGAATCTCTGGAAGTCGAATAGCTGATCTGTTGGTGTAGTACTCGTCTGGACGGTTATAGTCTGCCAACGATCGTGTTTGAGCTTCTCCTGTAGCCTCAGCTTCAGGTTCAGGGATTATGTTTCCCTGTGCATCTAGCTTCTGACCTGTTGCATTACGCAGATGACCATCTTGGTCATACAGGTTTCCATTCTCGCCCTGCGTGAGAATAACAATCGCGACCATGCTTCGCGGAGTAGTGTCGATCGATATACGGTTAGAAGTATCGAACGATGTGGATCGGCGAACGGTATCGGTCGACGGTGCTGTCTGAGTGTCGGTCGACTGTTGAACGTGAGTATCAGTCGACGGTTAGCGTTTCTGTCGATCGATGCGGAGCGTAGGTCTTTGCGGATTGAACGTTCCAAGTGTGCAGGATCCTCTGAGAATAATAGTTGATTTCCCCTGTTGCTTCTGGTACTGCTGGGCATGTACCTGAAAAGACAAGAAAAATTTAAATAAGAAAGGGGGTAAAAGAAAAACTAAGATTAATAAGATTAAATCTAATGGCGATCAAAGCTCCCGGCAACGGCGCCAAATTTGATAGTGCTCAAATTACCCAGTAGAGCTTACTCTCTCAAATAAGAGGTACAGCTGTAGTACTTAGGGATCGAATCACGAGGAGCTAGGGAACCAATTAAATAAATCTACTAATCAATCCTAGGCAAGGTTGGTTTATATGATAGAAATGAAAATAACAATTCCTAAAATGAGCAAGGTAGTTGCTCTAACTAACAATGATGGGTTGTTTAAATGGATAAAGAGTGCTAGACATAGGGTTTCTATTCAGGAATGGAGATTATAATCTCTATAAATGCTTTAACAAGTTGCTTGCATGATACTATAGATCTCAGCCGCTTAACATATGTGATGAATCACTGGTTAAAATATCTAGATCTCTGGCCACACCTTTCGCATGATGACACAGAAAAAGAGTCGGTCGATATCCTTTTGAAGATATCGAGCGATACACCTTTCGCGGCGCCGATCGATTCACCTGTCGGGATATCGATCGACGGCTTCTAGATCTGCCTAGGCGCGAGCCGAATATGACCACAAAGGTCTCAAGGAGGAACTGTCGTTCTTCTCAACGGGAGACAAGCATCGCTCAAATGGATAATTCAAGATAATCTAAGATCCTAGTGATCTATGTTCTAGTTAGCTAATCTAAAACAAGCATAGGGTACAATCCATTTGATGAGTATCACAACTTAGCAATTATAGTTTGGGGCTAATCCCACAAACCTATTTAAACCCTAGATCTAACAAGTAGACTACTCAGACATAGCTAAACAATTCATAACAATAGATAGATGAAAGAATTGCATAGATAGAATAAAGTAGAAATACAAAGGAGATGAGAAATCTCTCCAATCTCTCAAACACAAATAAAACTCTAGTCTCTCTCTCAACTCTCTGCTTTGGTTGTTAAAAGCTTGCTTCTTTCAAGGTTGCCGTCAAAAACTTTGCAGGAGTATTTAAGCATTTCCATTAGGTTAAAAACTCGTCAGGGGCAATCTCGTAATTTGGTGAAGTCTTGGTGAAGTAGTCGGCTAACCATTTCGTCCTCGATATCGATCGACAACACTGAATGTGTATCGATCGATTATAATCTTCTAGTACGCGGATCTTCTCAGCTACATCGATCGACAACTCAGGATGAGTATCGATCGATTATAATCGCAATGTTGACTTCCGACTTAGTCTTGAATGGTCAACTCGGGTGTATCATCTCTTGTACTCCAAATGCTCCAAAAACATCACTTTCTCACAAAATGCTCCTGAACCTGAAAACATACCTAAGGCTAGAAAACAGATTAAATATATAATAAAATACTAGTATACCATGGTTAAAAACGGGTAAATCCATGGTATATCAACGTCGTAGAA